>NC_064615.1:1127010385-1127313415 GCF_023898315.1 Schistocerca nitens
CACACAATTTGCGTCCATATGATATACTCTGGATTCCCTGCATTGTCCTTCTAAATCGAGATACGTTTCTACGGAAACGATAGGATTTTCTTTGGGGTTCCGAGTATCTCTTTTCCAATGCATTATTCCTCCTTTACTGCATTTCTCGCTCCCTCACATTGACGAATTAACACACAATTTGCGACCATATGAAATACTCTAGATTCCCTGTACTGTCCTCATAAATCGAGATACGTTTCTACGTAAACGATAGGATTTTCTGTGGGGTTCCGTGTATCGCTTATCCGATGCATTATTCCTCCTTTACTGCATCCCTCGCTACCTCACATTGACGAATTAACACAGAATTTGCGTCCATATGGAATAATCTGGATTCCCTGCATTGTCCTTCTAAATCGAGATACATTTCTACGGAAACGATAGGATTTTCTTTGGGGTTCCGAGTATCTCTTTTCCGATGCATTATTCCCCATTCACTGCATCCCTCGCTCCCTCACATTGACGAATTAACACACAATTTGCGTCCATATGAAATACTCTGGATTCCCTGCATTGTCCTTCTAAATCGAGATACGTTTCTACGGAAACGATAGGATTTTTTTTGGGGTTCCGAGTATCTCTTTTGCGATGCATTATTCCTCCTTTACTGCATCCCTCGCTCCCTCACATTGACGAATTAACACGCAATTTGGGTCCATATGAAATACTCTGGATTCCCTGCATTGTCCTTCTAAATCGAGATACGTTTCTACGGAAACGATAGGATTTTCTTTGGGGTTCCGAGTATCTCTTTTCCGATGCATTATTCCTCCTTTACTGCATCCCTCGCTCCCTCACATTGACGAATTAACACACAATTTGTGTCCAAATGAAATACTCTGGATTCCCTGCATTGTCCTTCTAAATCGAGATACGTTTCTAAGGAAACGATAGGATTTTCTTTGGGGTTCCGAGTATCTATTTTCCGATGCATTATTCCTCCTTCACTGCATCCCTCGCTCCTTCACATTGACGAATTAACACACAATTTGCGTCCATATGAAATACTCTGGATTCCCTGCATTGTCCTTCTAAATCGAGATAGGTTTCTACGGAAACGAGAGGATTTTCTTTGGGGTTCCGAGTATCTCTTTTCCGATGCATTATTCCTCCTTTACTGCATCCCTCGCTCCCTCACATTGACGAATTAACACACAATTTGCGTCCATATGAAATACTCTGGATTCCCTGCATTGTCCTTCTAAATCGAGATACATTTCTACGGAAACGATAGGATTTGGTTTGGGGTTCCGAGTATCTCTTTTCCGATGCATTATTCCTCCTTTACTGCATCCCTCGCTCCCTCACATTGACGAATTAACACACAATTTGCGTCCATATGAAATACTCTGCATTCCCTGCATGTCCTTCTAAATCGAGATACGTTTCTATGGAAACGATAGGATTTCCTTTGGGGTTCAGAGTATCTCTTTTCCGATGCATTATTCCTCCTTTACTGCATCCCTCGCTCCCTCACATTGACGAATTAACACACAAATTGCGTCTAATGAAATACTCTGGGTTCCCTGCATTGTCCTTCTAAATCGGGATTCGTTTCTACGGTAACGATAGGATTTTCTTTGGGGTTCCGAGTATCTCTTTTCCGATGCATTATTCCTCCTTGACGGCATCCCTCGCTCCCTCACATTGAACTATTAACACACAATTAACGTCCATATGAAATTCTCTGGATTCCCTGCATTGTCCTTCTAAATCGGGATTCGTTTCTACGGAAACGATAGGATTTTCTTTGGGGTTCCGAGTATCTCTTTTCCGATGCATTATTCCTCCTTTACTGCATCCCTCGCTCCCTTACATTGACGAATTAACACACAATTTGCGACTAATGAAATACTCTGGGTTCCCTGCATTGTCCTTCTAAATCGGGATTCGTTTCTACGGAAACGATAGGATTTTCTTTGGGGTTCCGAGTATCTCTTTTCCGATGCATTATTCCTCCTTTACTGCATCCCTCGCTCCCTCACATTGACGAATTAACACACAAATTGCGTCCATATGAAATACTCTGGATACCCTGCATTGTCCTTCTAAATCGAGATACGTTTCTATGGAAACGATAGGATTTTCTTTGGGGTTCCGAGTATCTCTTTTCCGATGCATTATTCCTCCTTTACTGCATCCCTCGCTCCCTCACATTGACGAATTAACACACAATTTGCGTCCATATGAAATACTCTGGATTCCCTGCAATGTCCATCTAAATCGAGATACGTTTCTACGGATAAGATAGGATTGTCTTTGGGGTTAAGAGTATCTCTTTTCCGATGCATTATTCCTCCTTTACTGCATTCCTCGCTCCCTCACATTGACGAATTAACACACAATTTGTGTCCATATGAAATACTCTGGATTCCCTGCATTGTCCTTCTAAATCGAGATACGTTTCTACGGAAACGATAGGATTTTCTATGGGGTTCCGAGTATCTCTTTTCCGATGCATTATTCCTCCTTTACTGCATCCCTCGCTCCCTCACATTGACGAATTAACACACAATTTGCGTCCATATGAAATACTCTGGATTCCCTGCATTGACCTTCTAAATCGAGATACGTTTCTACGGAAACGATAGGATTTTCTTTGGGGTTCCGAGTAACTCTTTTCCGATTCATTATTCCTCCTTTACTGCATCCCTCGCTAACTCACATTGACGAATTAACACACAATTTGCGTCCATATGAAATACTCTGGAATCCCTGCATTGTCCTTCTAAATCGAGATACGTTTCTACGGAAACGATAGGATTTTCTTTGGGGTTCCGAGTATCTCTTTTCCGATGCATTATTCCTCCTTTACTGCATCCCTCGCTCCCTCACATTGACGAATTAACACACAATTTGCATCCATATGAAATACTCTGGATTCCCTGCATTGTCCTTCTAAATCGGGATTCGTTTCGACGGAAACGACAGGATTTTCTTTGGGGTTCCGAGTATCTCTTTTCCGATGCATTATTCCTCCTTTACTGCATCCCTCGCTCCCTCACATTGCCGAATTAACACACAAATTGCGTCCATATGAAATACTCTGGGTTCCCTGCCTTATCATTCTAAATCGAGATACGTTTCTACAGAAACGATAGATTTTCTTTGGGGTTCCGAGTATCTCTTTTCCGATGCATTATTCCTCCTTTACTGCATCCCTCGCTCCCTCACATTGACGAATTAACACACAATTTGCGTCCATATGAAATACTCTGGATTCCCTGCATTGTCCTTCTAAATCGAGATACGTTTCTACGGAAACGATAGGATTTTCTTTGGGGTTCCGAGTATCTCTTTTCCGATGCATTATTCATCCTTTACTGCATCCCTCGCTCCCTCACATTGACGAATTAACACACAATTTGCGTCCATATGAAATACTCTGGATTCCCTGCACTGTCCTTGTAAATCGGGATTCGTTTCTACGGAAACGACAGGATTTTCTTTGGGGTTCCGAGTATCTCTTTTCCGATGCATTATACCTCCTTTACTGCATCCCTCGCTCCCTCACATTGCCGAATTAACACACAAATTGCGTCCATATGAAATACTCTGGGTTCCCTGCATTGTCCTTCTAAATCAAGATACGTTTCTACGGAAACGATAGGATTTTCTTTGGGGTTCCGAGTATCTCTTTTCTGATGCATTATTCCTCCTTTACTGCATCCCTCGCTAACTCACATTGACGAATTAACACACAATTTGCGTCCATATGAAATACTCTGGATTCCCTGCATTGTCCTTCTAAATCGAGATATGTTTCTACGGAAACGATAGGATTTTCTTTGGGGTTCCGAGTATCTCTTTTCCGATGCATTATTCCTCCTTTACTGCATCCCTCGCTCCCTCACATTTACGAATTAACACACAATTTGCGTCCATTTGATATAATCTGGATTCCCTGCATTGTCCTTCTAAATCGAGATACGTTTCTACGGAAACGATAGGATTTTCTTTGGGGTTCCGAGTATCTCTTTTCCGATGCATTATTCCTCCTTTACTGCATCCCTCGCTCCCTCACATTGACGAATTAACATACAATTTGCGTCCATATGAAATACTCTGGAATCCCTGCATTGTCCTCCTAAATCGAGATACGTTTCTACGGAAACGATAGGATTTTCTTTGGGGTTCCGAGTATCTCTTTTCCGATGCATTATTCCTCCTTTACTGCATCCCTCGCTCTCTCACATTGACGAATTAATACACAATTTGCGTCCATATGAAATACTCAGGATTCCCTGCATTGTCCTTCTAAATCGAGATACGTTTCTACGGAAACGAAAGGATTTTCTTTGGGGTTCCGAGTATCTCTTTTCCGATGCATTATTCCTCCTTTACTGCATCCCTCGCTAACTCACATTGACGAATTAACACACAATTTGCGTCCATATGAAATACTCTGTATTCCCTGCATTGTCCTTCTAAATCGAGATACGTTTCTACGGAAACGATAGGATTTTCTTTGGGGTTCCGAGTATCTCTTTTCCGATGCATTATTCCTCCTTTACTGCATCCCTCGCTCCCTCACATTGACGAATTAACACACAATTTGTGTCCATATAAAATACTCTGGATTACCTGCATTGTCCTTGTAAATCGGGATTCGTTTCTACGGAAACGACAGGATTTTCTTTTGGGTTTCGAGTATCTCTTTTCCGATGCATTATTCCTCCTTTACTGCATCCCTCGCTCCCTCACATTGCCGAATTAACACACAAATTGCGTCCATATGAAATACTCTGGGTTCCCTGCATTATCTTTCTAAATCGAGATACGTTTCTACGGAAACGATAGGATTTTCTTTTGGGAGTCGAGTATCTCTTTTCCGATGCATTATTCCTCCTTTACTGCATCCCTCGCTAACTCACATTGACGAATTAACACACAATTTGCGTCCATATGAAATACTCTGGATTCCCTGCATTGTCCTCCTAAACCGAGATATGTGTCTACGGAAACGATAGGATTTTCTTTGGGGTTCCGAGTATCTCTTTTCCGATGCATTATTCCTCCTTTACTGCATCCCTCGCTCCCTCACATTGACGAATTAACACACAATTTGCGTCCATATGAAATACTCTGGATTCCCTGCATTGTCCTTCTAAATCGAGATACGTTTCTACGGAAACGATAGGATTTTCTTTGGGGTTCCGAGTATCTCTTTTCCGATGCATTATTCCTCCTTTACTGCATCCCTCGCTCCCTCACATTGACGAATTAACACACAATTTGCGTCCATATGAAATACTCTGGATTCCCTGCATTGTCCTTCTAAATCAAGATACGTTTCTACGGAAACGATAGCATTTTCTTTTGGGTTCCGAGTATCTCTTTTCCGATGCATTATTCCTCCTTTACTGCATCCCTCGCTCCCTCACATTGCCGTATTAACACACAAATAGCGTCCATATGAAATACTCTGGGTTCCCTGCATTGTCCTTCTAAATCAAGATACGTTTCTACGGAAACGATAGGATTTTCTTTGGGGTTCCGAGTATATCTTTTCTGATGCATTATTCCTCCTTTACTGCATCCCTCGCTAACTCACATTGACGAATTAACACACAATTTGCGTCCATATGAAATACTCTGGATTCCCTGCATTGTCCTTCTAAATCGAGATACGTTTCTACGGAAACGGTAGGATTTTCTTTGGGGTTCCGAGTATCTCTTTTCCGATGCATTATTCCTCCTTTACTGCATCCCTCGCTCCCTCACATTGACGAATTAACACACAATTTGCGTCCATATGAAATACTCTGGTTTCCCTGCATTGTCCTTCTAAATCGGGATTCGTTTCTACGGAAACGACAGAATTATCTTTGGGGTTCCGAGTATCTCTATTCCGCTGCATTATTCCTCCTTTACTGCATCCCTCGCTCCCTCACATTGCCGAATTAACACATAAGTTGCGTCCATATGAAATACTGTGGTTCCCTGCATTATGTTTCTAAATCGAGATACGTTTCCATGGAAACGATAGGAATTTTTTTTGGGAGTCGAGTATCTCTTTTCCGATGCATTATTCGTACTTTACTGCATCCCTCGCTCCCTCACATTGACGAATTAACACAGAATTTGCGTCCAGATGATATACTCTGGATTCCCTGCATTGTCCTTGTAAATCGGGATACGTTTCTACGGAAACGATAGGATTTTCTTTGGGGTTCCGAGTATCTCTTTTCCGATGCATTATTCCTCCTTTACTGCATCCCTCGCTCCCTCACATTTACGAATTAACACACAATTTGCGTCCATTTGATATAATCTGGGTTCCCTGCATTGTCCTTCTAAATCGAGATACGTTTCTACGGAAACGATAGGATTTGCTTTGGGGTTCCGAGTATCTCTTTTCCGATGCATTATTCCTCCTTTACTGCATCCCTCGCTCCCTCACATTGACGAATTAACATACAATTTGCGTCCATATGAAATACTCTGGAATCCCTGCATTGTCCTCCAAAATCGATATACGTTTCTACGGAAACAATAGGATTTTCTTTGGGGTTCCGAGTATCTCTTTTCCGATGCATTATTCCTCCTTTACTGCATCCCTCGCTCTCTCACATTGACGAATTAACACACAATTTGCGTCCATATGAAATACTCAGGACTCCCTGCATTGTCCTTCTAAATCAAGATACGTTTCTACGGAAACGAAAGGATTTTCTTTGGGGTCCCGAGTATCTCTTTTCCGATGCATTATTCCTCCTTTACTGCATCCCTCGGTAACTCACTTTGACGAATTAACACACAATTTGCGTCCATATGAAATACTGTGGATTCCCTGCATTGTCCTTCTAAATCGAGATACGTTTCAACAGAAACGATAGGATTTTCTTTGGGGTTCCGAGTATCTCTTTTCCGATGCATTATTCCTCCTTAGCTGCATCCCTCGCTCCCTCACATTGACGAATTAACACACAATTTGCGTCCATATGAAATACTCTGGATTCCCTGCAATGTCCTTCTAAATCGAGATACGTTTCTACGGAAACGATAGGATTTTCTTTGGGGTTCCGAGTATCTCTTTTCCGATGCATTATTCCTCCTTTACTGCATCCCTCGCTCCCTCACATTGACGAATTAACACAATTTGCGTCCATATGAAATACTCTGGTTTCCCTGCATTGTCTTTCTAAATCGGAATTCGTTTCTACGGAAACGACAGAATTTGCTTTGGGGTTCCGAGTATCTCTATTCCGATGCATTATTCCTCCTTTACTGCATCCCTCGCTCCCTCACATTGCCGAATTAACACACAAGTTGCGTCCATATGAAATACAGTGGTTCCCTGCATTATCTTTCTAAATCGAGATACGTTTCCACGGAAACGATAGGAATTTTTTTTGGGAGTCGAGTATCTCTTTTCCGATGCATTATTCGTACTTTACTGCATCCCTCGCTCCCTCACATTGACGAATTAACACACAATTTGCGTCCATATGAAATGCTCTTGATTCCTTGCATTGTCCTTGTAAATCGAGATACGTTTCTATGGAAACGATAGGATTTTCTTTGGGGTTCCGAGTATCTCTTTTCCGATGCATTATTCCTCCTTTACTGCATCCCTCGCTCCCTCACATTTACGAATTAACACACAATTTGCGTCCATTTGATAAAATCTGGATTCCCTGCATTGTCCTTCTAAATCGAGATACGTTTCTACGGAAACGATAGGATTTTCTTTGGGGTTCCGAGTATCTCTTTTCCGATGCATTATTCCTCCTTTACTGCATCCCTCACTCCCTCACATTGACGAATTAACATACAATTTGCGTCCATATGAAATACTCTGGAATCCCTGCATTGTCCTCCTAAATCGAGATACGTTTCTACGGAAACGATAGGATTTTCTTTGGGGTTCCGAGTATGTCTTTTCCGATGCATTATTCCTCCTTTACTGCATCTTCCGCTCTCTCACATTGACGAATTAACACACAATTTGCGTCCATATGAATTACTCAGGATTCCCTGCATTGTCCTTCTAAATCGAGATACGTTTCTACGGAAACGAAAGGATTTTCTTTGGGGTTCCGAGTATCTCTTTTCCGATGCATTATTCCTCCTTTACTGCATCCCTTGCTAACTCACATGACGAATTAACACACAATTTGCGTCCATATGAAATACTCTGGATTCCCTGCATTGTCCTTCTAATTCGAGATACGTTTCTACGGAAACGATAGGATTTTCTTTTGGGAGTCGAGTATCTCTTTTCCGATGTATTATTCCTCCTTTACTGCATCCCTCGCTCCCTCACATTGACGAATTAACACACAATTTGCGTCCATATGAAATACTCTGGGTTCCCTGCATTATCATTCTAAAACGAGATACGTTTCTACGGAAACGATAGGATTTTCTTTTGGGAGTCGAGTATCTCTTTTCCGATGCAATATTCCTCCTTTACTGCATCTATTCCTCCTTTACTGCATCCCTCGCTCCCTCATATTGACGAATTAACACACAAATTGCATCCATATGAAATACTCTAAGTTCCCTTCATTGTCCTTCTAAATCGGGATTCGTTTCTACGGAAACGATAGGATTTTCTTTGGGGTTCCGAGTATCTCTTTTCCGATGCATTATTCCTCCTTTACTGCATCCCTCGCTCCCTCACATTGACGAATTAACACACAATTTGCTTCCATATGCAATACTATGGACTCCCTGCATTGTCCTTCTAAATCGAGATACGTTTCTACGGAAATGAAAGGATTTTCTTTGGGGTTCCGAGTGTCACTTTTCCGATGCATTATTCCTCCTTTACTGCATCCCTCGCTAACTCACTTTGACGAATTAACACACAATTTGCGTCCATATGAAATACTGTGGATACCCTGCATTGTCCTTCTAAATCGAGATACGTTTCTACGGAAACGATAGGATTTTCTTTGGGGTTCCGAGTATCTCTTTTCCGATGCATTATTCCTCCTTTACTGCATCCCTCACTCCCTCACATTGACGAATTAACACACAATTTGCGTCCATATGAAATACTCTGGATTCCCTGCATTGTCCTTGTAAATCGGGATTCGTTTCTACGGAAACGACAGGATTTTCTTTGGGGTTCCGAGTATCTCTTTTCTGATGCATTATTCCTCCTTTACTGCATCCCTCGCTAACTCACATTGACGAATTAACACACAATTTGCGTCCATATGAAATACTCTGGATTCCCTGCATTGTCCTTCTAAATCGAGATACGTTTCTACTGAAACGATAGGATTTTCTTTGGGGTTCCGAGTATCTCTTTTCCGATGCATTATTCCTCCTTTACTGCATCCCTCGCTCCCTCACATTGACGAATTAACACACAATTTGCGTCCATATGAAATACTCTGGTTTCCCTGCATTGTCTTTCTAAATCGGGATTCGTTTCTACGGAAACGATAGAATTTTCTTTGGGATTCCGAGTATCTCTATTCCGATGCATTATTCCTCCTTTACTGCATCCCTCGCTCCCTCACATTGCCGAATTAACACACAAGTTGCGTCCATATGAAATACTGTGGTTCCCTGCATTATCTTTCTAAATCGAGATACGTTTCCACGGAAACGATAGGAATTTTTTTTGGGAGTCGAGTATCTCTTTTCCGATGCATTATTCGTACTTTACTGCATCCCTCGTTCCCTCACATTGACGAATTAACACACAATTTGCGTCCATATGAAATACTCTGGATTCCTTGCATTGTCCTTGTAAATCGAGATACGTTTCTACGGAAACGATAGGATTTTCTTTGGGGTTCCGAGTATCTCTTTTCCGATGCATTATTCCTCCTTTACTGCATCCCTCGCTCCCTCACATTTACGAATTAACACACAATTTGCGTCCATTTGATATAATCTGGATTCCCTGCATTGTCCTTCTAAATCGAGATACGTTTCTACGGAAACGATAGGATTTTCTTTGGGGTTCCGAGTATCTCTTTTCCAATGCATTATTCCTCCTTTACTGCATCCCTCGCTCCCTCACATTGACGAATTAACATACAATTTGCGTCCATATGAAATACTCTGGAATCCCTGCATTGTCCTCCTAAATCGAGATACGTTTCTACGGAAACGATAGGATTTTCTTTGGGGTTCAGAGTATCTCTTTTCCGATGCATTATTCCTCCTTTACTGCATCTATTCCTCCTTTACTGCATCCCTCGCTCCCTCATATTGACGAATTAACACACAAATTGCATCCATATGAAATACTCTAAGTTCCCTTCATTGTCCTTCTAAATCGGGATTCGTTTCTACGGAAACGATAGGATTTTCTTTGGGGTTCCGAGTATCTCTTTTCCGATGCATTATTCCTCCTTTACTGCATCCCTCGCTCCCTCACATTGACGAATTAACACACAATTTGCGTCCATATGCAATACTATGGATTCCCTGCATTGTCCTTCTAAATCGAGATACGTTTCTACGGAAACGATAGGATTTTCTTTGGGGTTCCGAGTATCTCTTTTCCGATGCATTATTCCTCCTTTACTGCATCCCTCGCTCCCTCACATTGACGAATTAACACACAATCTGCGTCCATATGAAATACTCTGGATTCCCTGCATTGTCCTTCTAAATCGAGATACGTTTCTACGGAAACGATAGGATTTTCTTTGGGGTTCCAAGTATCTCTTTTCCGATACATTATTCCTCCTTTACTGCATCCCTCGCTCCCTCACATTGACCAATTAACACACAATTTGCGTCCATATGAAATACTCTGGATTCCCTGCATTGTCCTTCTAAATCGAGAGATGTTTCTACGGAAACGATAGGATTTTCTTTGGGGTTCCGAGTATCTCTTTTCTGATGCATTATTCCTCCTTTGCTGCATCCCTCGCTCCCTCACATTGCCGAATTAACACACAAATTGCGTCCATATGAAATACTGTGGTTCGCTGCATTATCTTTCTAAGTCGAGATACGTTTCCACGGAAACGATAGGATTTTCTTTGGGGTTCCGAGTATCTCTTTTCCGATGCATTATTCCTCCTTTACTGCATCCCTCGCTCCCTCACATTCACGAATTAACACACAATTTGCGTCCATTTAATATAATCTGGATTCCCTGCATTCTCCTTCTAAATCGAGACACGTTTCTACGGAAACGATAGGATTTTCTTTGGGGTTCCGAGTATCTCTTTTCCGATGCATTATTCCTCCTTTACTGCATCCCTCGCTCCCTCACATTGACGAATTAACACACAATTTGCGTCCATATGAAATACTCTGGATTCCCTGCATTGTCCTCCTAAATCGAGATACGTTTCTACGGAATCGATAGGATTTTCTTTGGGGTTCCGTGTATCTCTTTTCCGATGCATTATTCCTCCTTTACTGCATCCCTCGCTCTCTCACATTGACGAATTAACACACAATTTGCGTCCATATGAAATACTCTGGATTCCCTGCATTGTCCTTCTACATCGAGATACGTTTCTACGGAAACGAAAGGATTTTCTTTGGGGTTCCGAGTAACTCTTTTCCGATGCATTATTCCTCCTTTACTGCATCCCTCGCTAACTCACAATGACGAATTAACACACAATTTGCGTCCATATGAAATACTCTGGATTCCCTGCATTGTCCTGCTAAATCGAGATACGTTTCTGCGGAAACGATAGGATTTTCTTTGGGATTCCGAGTATCTCTATTCAGATGCATTATTCCTCCTTTACTGCATCCCTCGCTCCCTCACATTGCCGAATTAACACACAAGTTGCGTCCATATGAAATACTGTGGTTCCCTGCATTATCTTTCTAAATCGAGATACGTTTCCACGGAAACGATAGGAATTTTTTTTGGGAGTCGAGTATCTCTTTTCCGATGCATTATTCGTACTTTACTGCATCCCTCGCTCCCTCACATTGACGGATTAACACACAATTTGCGTCCATATGAAATACTCTGGATTCCTTGCATTGTCCTTGTAAATCGAGATACGTTTCTACGGAAACGATAGGATTTTCTTTGGGGTTCCGAGTATCTCTTTTCCGATGCATTATTCCTCCTTTACTGCATCCCTCGCTCCCTCACATTTACGAATTAACACACAATTTGCGTCCATTTGATATAATCTGGATTCCCTGCATTGTCCTTCTAAATCGAGATACGTTTCTACGGAAACGATAGGATTTTCTTTGGGGTTCCGAGTATCTCTTTTCCGATGCATTATTCCTATTTTACTGCATCCCTCGCTCCCTCACATTGACGAATTAACACACAATTTGCTTCCATATGCAATACTATGGACTCCCTGCATTGTCCTTCTAAATCGAGATACGTTTCTACGGAAATGAAAGGATTTTCTTTGGGGTTCCGAGTGTCACTTTTCCGATGCATTATTCCTCCTTTACTGCATCCCTCGCTAACTCACTTTGACGAATTAACACACAATTTGCGTCCATATGAAATACTGTGGATACCCTGCATTGTCCTTCTAAATCGAGATACGTTTCTACGGAAACGATAGGATTTTCTTTGGGGTTCCGAGTATCTCTTTTCCGATGCATTATTCCTCCTTTACTGCATCCCTCACTCCCTCACATTGACGAATTAACACACAATTTGCGTCCATATGAAATACTCTGGATTCCCTGCATTGTCCTTGTAAATCGGGATTCGTTTCTACGGAAACGACAGGATTTTCTTTGGGGTTCCGAGTATCTCTTTTCTGATGCATTATTCCTCCTTTACTGCATCCCTCGCTAACTCACATTGACGAATTAACACACAATTTGCGTCCATATGAAATACTCTGGATTCCCTGCATTGTCCTTCTAAATCGAGATACGTTTCTACTGAAACGATAGGATTTTCTTTGGGGTTCCGAGTATCTCTTTTCCGATGCATTATTCCTCCTTTACTGCATCCCTCGCTCCCTCACATTGACGAATTAACACACAATTTGCGTCCATATGAAATACTCTGGTTTCCCTGCATTGTCTTTCTAAATCGGGATTCGTTTCTACGGAAACGATAGAATTTTCTTTGGGATTCCGAGTATCTCTATTCCGATGCATTATTCCTCCTTTACTGCATCCCTCGCTCCCTCACATTGCCGAATTGACACACAAGTTGCGTCCATATGAAATACTGTGGTTCCCTGCATTATCTTTCTAAATCGAGATACGTTTCCACGGAAACGATAGGAATTTTTTTTGGGAGTCGAGTATCTCTTTTCCGATGCATTATTCGTACTTTACTGCATCCCTCGTTCCCTCACATTGACGAATTAACACACAATTTGCGTCCATATGAAATACTCTGGATTCCTTGCATTGTCCTTGTAAATCGAGATACGTTTCTACGGAAACGATAGGATTTTCTTTGGGGTTCCGAGTATCTCTTTTCCGATGCATTATTCCTCCTTTACTGCATCCCTCGCTCCCTCACATTTACGAATTAACACACAATTTGCGTCCATTTGATATAATCTGGATTCCCTGCATTGTCCTTCTAAATCGAGATACGTTTCTACGGAAACGATAGGATTTTCTTTGGGGTTCCGAGTATCTCTTTTCCAATGCATTATTCCTCCTTTACTGCATCCCTCGCTCCCTCACATTGACGAATTAACATACAATTTGCGTCCATATGAAATACTCTGGAATCCCTGCATTGTCCTCCTAAATCGAGATACGTTTCTACGGAAACGATAGGATTTTCTTTGGGGTTCAGAGTATCTCTTTTCCGATGCATTATTCCTCCTTTACTGCATCTATTCCTCCTTTACTGCATCCCTCGCTCCCTCATATTGACGAATTAACACACAAATTGCATCCATATGAAATACTCTAAGTTCCCTTCATTGTCCTTCTAAATCGGGATTCGTTTCTACGGAAACGATAGGATTTTCTTTGGGGTTCCGAGTATCTCTTTTCCGATGCATTATTCCTCCTTTACTGCATCCCTCGCTCCCTCACATTGACGAATTAACACACAATTTGCGTCCATATGCAATACTATGGATTCCCTGCATTGTCCTTCTAAATCGAGATACGTTTCTACGGAAACGATAGGATTTTCTTTGGGGTTCCGAGTATCTCTTTTCCGATGCATTATTCCTCCTTTACTGCATCCCTCGCTCCCTCACATTGACGAATTAACACACAATCTGCGTCCATATGAAATACTCTGGATTCCCTGCATTGTCCTTCTAAATCGAGATACGTTTCTACGGAAACGATAGGATTTTCTTTGAGGTTCCAAGTATCTCTTTTCCGATACATTATTCCTCCTTTACTGCATCCCTCGCTCCCTCACATTGACCAATTAACACACAATTTGCGTCCATATGAAATACTCTGGATTCCCTGCATTGTCCTTCTAAATCGAGAGATGTTTCTACGGAAACGATAGGATTTTCTTTGGGGTTCCGAGTATCTCTTTTCTGATGCATTATTCCTCCTTTGCTGCATCCCTCGCTCCCTCACATTGCCGAATTAACACACAAATTGCGTCCATATGAAATACTGTGGTTCGCTGCATTATCTTTCTAAATCGAGATACGTTTCCACGGAAACGATAGGATTTTCTTTGGGGTTCCGAGTATCTCTTTTCCGATGCATTATTCCTCCTTTACTGCATCCCTCGCTCCCTCACATTCACGAATTAACACACAATTTGCGTCCATTTAATATAATCTGGATTCCCTGCATTCTCCTTCTAAATCGAGACACGTTTCTACGGAAACGATAGGATTTTCTTTGGGGTTCCGAGTATCTCTTTTCCGATGCATTATTCCTCCTTTACTGCATCCCTCGCTCCCTCACATTGACGAATTAACACACAATTTGCGTCCATATGAAATACTCTGGATTCCCTGCATTGTCCTCCTAAATCGAGATACGTTTCTACGGAATCGATAGGATTTTCTTTGGGGTTCCGTGTATCTCTTTTCCGATGCATTATTCCTCCTTTACTGCATCCCTCGCTCTCTCACATTGACGAATTAACACACAATTTGCGTCCATATGAAATACTCTGGATTCCCTGCATTGTCCTTCTACATCGAGATACGTTTCTACGGAAACGAAAGGATTTTCTTTGGGGTTCCGAGTAACTCTTTTCCGATGCATTATTCCTCCTTTACTGCATCCCTCGCTAACTCACAATGACGAATTAACACACAATTTGCGTCCATATGAAATACTCTGGATTCCCTGCATTGTCCTGCTAAATCGAGATACGTTTCTGCGGAAACGATAGGATTTTCTTTGGGATTCCGAGTATCTCTATTCAGATGCATTATTCCTCCTTTACTGCATCCCTCGCTCCCTCACATTGCCGAATTAACACACAAGTTGCGTCCATATGAAATACTGTGGTTCCCTGCATTATCTTTCTAAATCGAGATACGTTTCCACGGAAACGATAGGAATTTTTTTTGGGAGTCGAGTATCTCTTTTCCGATGCATTATTCGTACTTTACTGCATCCCTCGCTCAGTCACATTGACGGATTAACACACAATTTGCGTCCATATGAAATACTCTGGATTCCTTGCATTGTCCTTGTAAATCGAGATACGTTTCTACGGAAACGATAGGATTTTCTTTGGGTTTCCGAGTATCTATTTTCCGATGCATTATTCATCCTTTACTGCATCCCTCGCTCCCTCACATTGACGAATTAACACACAATTTGCGTCCATATGAAATACTCTGGATTCCCTGCATTGTCCTTCTAAATCGAGATACGTTTCTATGGAAACGATAGGATTTTCTTTGGGGTTCCGAGTATCTCTTTTCCGATGCATTATTCCTATTTTACTGCATCCCTCGCTCCCTCACATTGACGAATTAACATACAATTTGCGTCCATATGAAATACTCTGGAATCCCTGCATTGTCCTCCTAAATCGAGATACGTTTCTACGGAAACGATAGGATTTTCTTTGTGGTTCCGAGTATCTCTTTTCCGATGCATTATTCCTCCTTTACTGCATCCCTCGCTCTCTCACATTGACGAATTAACACACAATTTGCGTCCATATGAAATACTCAGGATTCCCTGCATTGTCCTTCTAAATCGAGATACGTTTCTACGGAAACGAAAGGATTTTCTTTGGGGTTCCGAGTATCTCTTTTCCGATGCATTATTCCTCCTTTACTGCATCCCTCGCTAACTCACATTGACGAATTAACACACAATTTGCGTCCATATGAAATACTCTGGATTCCCTGCATTGTCCTTCTAAATCGAGATACGTTTCTACAGAAACGATAGGATTTTCTTTTGGGAGTCGAGTATCTCTTTTCCGATGTATTATTCCTTCTTTACTGCATCCCTCGCTCCCTCACATTGACGAATTAACACACAATTTGCGTCCATATGAATTACTCTGGGTTCCCTGCATTATCATTCTAAAACGAGATACTTTTCTACGGAAACGATAGGATTTTCTTTTGGGAGTCGAGTATCTCTTTTCCGATGCATTATTCCTCCTTTACTGCACCTATTCCTCCTTTACTGCATCCCTCGCTCCCTCATATTGACGAATTAACACACAAATTGCATCCATATGAAATACTCTAAGTTCCCTTCATTGTCCTTCTAAATCGGGATTCGTTTCTACGGAAACGATAGGATTTTCTTTGGGGTTCCGAGTATCTCTTTTCCGATGCATTATTCCTCCTTTACTGCATCCCTCGCTCCCTCACATTGACGAATTAACACACAATTTGCGTCCATATGCAATACTATGGATTCCCTGCATTGTCCTTCTAAATCGAGATACGTTTCTACGGAAACGATAGGATTTTCTTTGGGGTTCCGAGTATCTCTTTTCCGATGCATTATTCCTCCTTTACTGCATCCCTCGCTCCCTCACATTGACGAATTAACACACAATCTGCGTCCATATGAAATACTCTGGATTCCCTGCATTGTCCTTCTAAATCGAGATACGTTTCTACGGAAACGATAGGATTTTCTTTGGGGTTCCAAGTATCTCTTTTCCGATACATTATTCCTCCTTTACTGCATCCCTCGCTCCCTCACATTGACCAATTAACACACAATTTGCGTCCATATGAAATACTCTGGATTCCCTGCATTGTCCTTCTAAATCGAGAGATGTTTCTACGGAAACGATAGGATTTTCTTTGGGGTTCCGAGTATCTCTTTTCTGATGCATTATTCCTCCTTTGCTGCATCCCTCGCTCCCTCACATTGCCGAATTAACACACAAATTGCGTCCATATGAAATACTGTGGTTCGCTGCATTATCTTTCTAAATCGAGATACGTTTCCACGGAAACGATAGGATTTTCTTTGGGGTTCCGAGTATCTCTTTTCCGATGCATTATTCCTCCTTCACTGCATCCCTCGCTCCCTCACATTCACGAATTAACACACAATTTGCGTCCATTTGATAATCTGGATTCCCTGCATTCTCCTTCTAAATCGAGATACGTTTCTACGGAAACGATAGGATTTTCTTTGGGGTTCCGAGTATCTCTTTTCCGATGCATTATTCCTCCTTTACTGCATCCCTCGCTCCCTCACATTGACGAATTAACACACATTTTGCTTCCATATGAAATACTCTGGATTCCCTGCATTGTCCTCCTAAATCGAGATACGTTTCTACGGAAACGATAGGATTTTCTTTGGGGTTCCGTGTATCTCTTTTCCGATGCATTATTCCTCCTTTACTGCATCCCTCGCTCTCTCACATTGACGAATTAACACACAATTTGCGTCCATATGAAATACTCTGGATTCCCTGCATTGTCCTTCTAAATCGAGATACGTTTCTACGGAAACGAAAGGATTTTCTTTGGGGTTCCGAGTAACTCTTTTCCGATGCATTATTCCTCCTTAACTGCATCCCTCGCTAACTCACAAAGACGAATTAACACACAATTTGCGTCCATATGAAATACTCTGGATTCCCTGCATTGTCCTGCTAATTCGAGATACGTTTCTACGGAAACGATAGGATTTTCTTTGGGGTTCCGAGTATCTCTTTTCCGATGCATTATTCCTCCTTTACTGCATCCCTCGCTCCCTCACATTGACGAATTAACACAATTTGCGTCCATATGAAATACTCTGGATTCCTTGCATTGTCCTTCTAAATCGGGATTCATTTCTACGGAAACGACAAGATTTTCTTTGGGGTTCCGAGTATCTCTTTTCCGATGCATTATTCCTCCTTTACTGCATCCCTCGCTCCCTCACATTGACCAATTAACACACAATTTGCGTCCATATGAAATACTCTGGATTCCCTGCATTGTCCTTCTAAATCGAGATACGTTTCTACGGAAACGAAAGGATTTTCTTTGGGGTTCCGAGTATCTCTTTTCCGATGCATTATTCCTCTTTTACTGCATCCCTCGCTCCCTCACATTGACGAATTAACACACAATTTGCGTCCATATGAAATACTCTGGATTCCCTGCATTGTCCTTCTAATTCGAGATACGTTTCTACGGAAACGATAGGATTTTCTTTGGGGTTCCGCGTATCTCTTTTCCGATGCATTATTCCTCCTTTACTGCATCCCTCGCTTCCTCACATTGTCGAATTGACACACAATTTGCGTCCATATGAAATACTCTGGGTTCCCTGCATTATCTTTCTAAAACGAGATACGTTTCTACGGAAACGATAGAATTTTCTTTTGGGAGCCGAGTATATCTTTTCCAATGCATTATTCCTCCTTTACTGCATCTATTCCTCCTTTACTGCATCCCTCGCTCCCTCATATTGACGAATTAACACACAAATTGCGTCCATATGAAATACTCTGGGTTCCCTGCATTGTCCTTCTAAATCGGGATTCGTTTCTTCGGAAACGATAGGATTTTGTTTGGGGTTCCGAGTATGTCTTTTCCGATGCATTATTCCTCCTTTACTGCATCCCTCGCTCCCTCACATTGACGAATTAACACTTAATTTGCGTCCATATGCAATACTATGGATTCCCTGCGTTGTCCTTCTAAATCGAGATACGTTTCTACGGATAAGATAGGATTTTCTTTGGGGTTAAGAGTATCTCTTTTCCGATGCATTATTCCTCCTTTACTGCATTCCTCGCTCCCTCACATTGACGAATTAACACACAATTTGTGTCCATATGAAATACTCAGGATTCCCTGCATTGTCCTTCTAAATCGAGATACGTTTCTACGGAAACGAAAGGATTTTCTTTAGGGTTCCGAGTATCTCTTTTCCGATGCATTATTCCTCCTTTACTGCATCCCTCGCTAACTCACATTGACGAATTAACACACAATTTGCGTCCATATGAAATACTCTGGATTCCCTGCATTGTCCTTCTAAATCGAGATACGTTTCTACAGAAACGATAGGATTTTCTTTTGGGAGTCGAGTATCTCTTTTCCGATGTATTATTCCTCCTTTACTGCATCCCTCGCTCCCTCACATTGACGAATTAACACACAATTTGCGTCCATATGAAATACTCTGGGTTCCCTGCATTATCATTCTAAAACGAGATACGTTTCTACGGAAACGATAGGATTTTCTTTTGGGAGTCGAGTATCTCTTTTCCGATGCATTATTCCTCCTTTACTGCATCTATTCCTCCTTTACTGCATCCCTCGCTCCCTCATATTGACGAATTAACACTCAAATTGCATCCATATGAAATACTCTAAGTTCCCTTCATTGTCCTTCTAAATCGGGATTCGTTTCTACGGAAACGATAGGATTTTCTTTGGGGTTCCGAGTATCTCTTTTCCGATGCATTATTCCTCCTTTACTGCATCCCTCGCTCCCTCACATTGACGAATTAACACACAATTTGCGTCCATATGCAATACTATGGATTCCCTGCATTGTCCTTCTAAATCGAGATACGTTTCTACGGAAACGATAGGATTTTCTTTGGGGTTCCGAGTATCTCTTTTCCGATGCATTATTCCTCCTTTACTGCATCCCTCGCTCCCTCACATTGACGAATTAACACACAATCTGCGTCCATATGAAATACTCTGGATTCCCTGCATTGTCCTTCTAAATCGAGATACGTTTCTACGGAAACGATAGGATTTTCTTTGGGGTTCCAAGTATCTCTTTTCCGATACATTATTCCTCCTTTACTGCATCCCTCGCTCCCTCACATTGACCAATTAACACACAATTTGCGTCCATATGAAATACTCTGGATTCCCTGCATTGTCCTTCTAAATCGAGAGATGTTTCTACGGAAACGATAGGATTTTCTTTGGGGTTCCGAGTATCTCTTTTCTGATGCATTATTCCTCCTTTGCTGCATCCCTCGCTCCCTCACATTGCCGAATTAACACACAAATTGCGTCCATATGAAATACTGTGGTTCGCTGCATTATCTTTCTAAATCGAGATACGTTTCCACAGAAACGATAGGATTTTCTTTGGGGTTCCGAGTATCTCTTTTCCGATGCATTATTCCTCCTTTACTGCATCCCTCGCTCCCTCACATTCACGAATTAACACACAATTTGCGTCCATTTGATATAATCTGGATTCCCTGCATTCTCCTTCTAAATCGAGATACGTTTCTACGGAAACGATAGGATTTTCTTTGGGGTTCCGAGTATCTCTTTTCCGATGCATTAATCCTCCTTTACTGCATCCCTCGCTCCCTCACATTGACGAATTAACACACATTTTGCTTCCATATGAAATACTCTGGATTCCCTGCATTGTCCTCCTAAATCGAGATACGTTTCTACGGAAACGATAGGATTTTCTTTGGGGTTCCGTGTATCTCTTTTCCGATGCATTATTCCTCCTTTACTGCATCCCTCGCTCTCTCACATTGACGAATTAACACACAATTTGCGTCCATATGAAATACTCTGGATTCCCTGCATTGTCCTTCTAAATCGAGATACGTTTCTACGGAAACGAAAGGATTTTCTTTGGGGTTCCGAGTAACTCTTTTCCGATGTATTATTCCTCCTTAACTGCATCCCTCGCTAACTCACAATGACGAATTAACACACAATTTGCGTCCATATGAAATACTCTGGATTCCCTGCATTGTCCTGCTAAATCGAGATACGTTTCTACGGAAACGATAGGATTTTCTTTGGGGTTCCGAGTATCTCTTTTCCGATGCATTATTCCTCCTTTACTGCATCCCTCGCTCCCTCACATTGACGAATTAACACACAATTTGCGTCCATATGAAATACTCTGGATTCCCTGCATTGTCCTTCTAAATCGGGATTAATTTCTACGGAAACGACAAGATTTTCTTTGGGGTTCCGAGTATCTCTTTTCCGATGCATTATTCCTCCTTTACTGCATCCCTCGCTCCCTCACATTGACCAATTAACACACAATTTGCGTCCATATGAAATACTCTGGATTCCCTGCATTGTCCTTCTAAATCGAGATACGTTTCTACGGAAACGAAAGGATTTTCTTTGGGGTTCCGAGTATCTCTTTTCCGATGCATTATTCCTCTTTTACTGCATCCCTCGCTCCCTCACATTGACGAATTAACACACAATTTGCGTCCATATGAAATACTCTGGATTCCCTGCATTGTCCTTCTAAATCGAGATACGTTTCTACGGAAACGATAGGATTTTCTTTGGGGTTCCGCGTATCTCTTTTCCGATGCATTATTCCTCCTTTACTGCATCCCTCGCTTCCTCACATTGTCGAATTGACACACAATTTGCGTCCATATGAAATACTCTGGGTTCCCTGCATTATCTTTCTAAAACGAGATACGTTTCTACGGAAACGATAGAATTTTCTTTTGGGAGCCGAGTATATCTTTTCCAATGCATTATTCCTCCTTTACTGCATCTATTCCTCCTTTACTGCATCCCTCGCTCCCTCATATTGACGAATTAACACACAAATTGCGTCCATATGAAATACTCTGGGTTCCCTGCATTGTCCTTCTAAATCGGGATTCGTTTCTACGGAAACGATAGGATTTTCTTTGGGGTTCCGAGTATGTCTTTTCCGATGCATTATTCCTCCTTTACTGCATCCCTCGCTCCCTCACATTGACGAATTAACACTTAATTTGCGTCCATATGCAATACTATGGATTCCCTGCGTTGTCCTTCTAAATCGAGATACGTTTCTACGGATAAGATAGGATTTTCTTTGGGGTTAAGAGTATCTCTTTTCCGATGCATTATTCCTCCTTTACTGCATTCCTCGCTCCCTCACATTGACGAATTAACACACAATTTGTGTCCATATGAAATACTCTGGATTCCCTGCATTGTCCTTCTAAATCGAGATACTTTTCTACGGAAACGATTGGATTTTCTTTGGGGTTCCGAGTATCTCTTTTCCGATGCATTATTCCTCCTTTACTGCATCCCTCGCTCCCTCACATTGAAGAATTAACACACAATTTGCGTCTATATGAAATACTCTGGATTCCCTGCATTGTCCTTGTAAATCGAGATACGTTTCTACGGAAACGGTAGGATTTTCCTTGGGGTTCCGAGTATCTCTTTTCCGATGCATTATTCCTCCTTTACTGCATCCCTCGCTCCCTCACATTGACGAATTAACACACAATTTGCGTCCATATGATATACTCTGGATTCCCTGCATTGTCCTTCTAAATCGAGATACGTTTCTACGGAAACGATAGGATTTTCTTTGGGGTTCCGAGTATCTCTTTTCCGATGCATTATTCCTCCTTTACTGCATCCCTCGCTTCCTAACATTGACGAATTAACACACAATTTGCGTCCATATGCAATACTCTGGATTCCCTGCATTGTCTTCCTAAATCTAGATACGTTTCTACGGAAACGATTGGATTTTCTTTGGGGTTCCGAGTATCCCTTTTCCGATGCATTATTCCTCCTTTACTGCATCCCTCGCTCCCTCACATTGACGAATTAACACACAATTTGCGTCCATATGAAATACTCTGGACTCCCTGCATTGTCCTTCTAAATCGGGATTCGTTTCTACGGAAACGACAGAATTTTCTTTGGGGTTCCGAGTATCTCTTTTCCGATGCATTATTCCTCCTTTACTGCATCCCTCGCTCCCTCACATTGACCAATTAACACACAATTTGCGTCCATATGAAATACTCTGGATTCCCTGCATTGTCCTTCTAAATCGAGAAGCGTTTCTACGGAAACGAAAGGATTTTCTTTGGGGATCCGAGTATCTCTTTTCCGATGCATTATTCCTTTTTTACTGCATCCCTCGCTCCCTCACATTGACGAATTAACACACAATTTGCGTTTATATGAAATACTCTGGATTCCCTGCATTGTCCTTCTAAATCGAGATACGTTTCTACGGAAACGATAGGATTTTCTTTGGGGTTCCGCGTATCTCTTTTCCGATGCATTATTCCTCCTTTACTGCATCCCTCGCTTCCTCACATTGTCGAATTGACACACAATTTGCGTCCATATGAAATACTCTGGGTTCCCTGCATTATCTTTCTAAAACGAGATACGTTTCTACGGAAACGATAGAATTTTCTTTTGGGAGCCGAGTATCTCTGTTCCAATGCATTATTCCTCCTTTACTGCATCTATTCCTCCTTTACTGCATCCCTCGCTCCCTCATATTGACGAATTAACACACAAATTGCGTCCATATGAAATACTCTGGGTTCCCTGCATTGTCCTTCTAAATCAAGATTCGTTTCTACGGAAACGATAGGATTTTCTTTGGGGTTCCGAGTATGTCTTTTCCGATGCATTATTCCTCCTTTACTGCATCCCTCGCTCCCTCACATTGACGAATTAACACTTAATTTGCGTCCATATGCAATACTATGGATTCCCTGCGTTGTCCTTCTAAATCGAGATACGTTTCTACGGATAAGATAGGATTTTCTTTGGGGTTAAGAGTATCTCTTTTCCGATGCATTATTCCTCCTTTACTGCATTCCTCGCTCCCTCACATTGACGAATTAACACACAATTTGTGTCCATATGAAATACTCAGGATTCCCTGCATTGTCCTTCTAAATCGAGATACGTTTCTACGGAAACGAAAGGATTTTCTTTGGGGTTCCGAGTATCTCTTTTCCGATGCATTATTCCTCCTTTACTGCATCCCTCGCTAACTCACATTGACGAATTAACACACAATTTGCGTCCATATGAAATACTCTGGATTCCCTGCATTGTCCTTCTAAATCGAGATACGTTTCTACAGAAACGATAGGATTTTCTTTTGGGAGTCGAGTATCTCTTTTCCGATGTATTATTCCTCCTTTACTGCATCCCTCGCTCCCTCACATTGACGAATTAACACACAATTTGCGTCCATATGAAATACTCTGGGTTCCCTGCATTATCATTCTAAAACGAGATACGTTTCTACGGAAACGATAAGATTTTCTTTTGGGAGTCGAGTATCTCTTTTCCGATGCATTATTCCTCCTTTACTGCATCTATTCCTCCTTTACTGCATCCCTCGCTCCCTCATATTGACGAATTAACACTCAAATTGCATCCATATGAAATACTCTAAGTTCCCTTCATTGTCCTTCTAAATCGGGATTCGTTTCTACGGAAACGATAGGATTTTCTTTGGGGTTCCGAGTATCTCTTTTCCGATGCATTATTCCTCCTTTACTGCATCCCTCGCTCCCTCACATTGACGAATTAACACTTAATTTGCGTCCATATGCAATACTATGGATTCCCTGCGTTGTCCTTCTAAATCGAGATACGTTTCTACGGATAAGATAGGATTTTCTTTGGGGTTAAGAGTATCTCTTTTCCGATGCATTATTCCTCCTTTACTGCATCCCTCGCTAACTCACATTGACGAATTAACACACAATTTGCGTCCATATGAAATACTCTGGATTCCCTGCATTGTCCTTCTAAATCGAGATACGTTTCTACGGAAACGATAGGATTTTCTTTGGGGTTCCAAGTATCTCTTTTCCGATACATTATTCCTCCTTTACTGCATCCCTCGCTCCCTCACATTGACCAATTAACACACAATTTGCGTCCATATGAAATACTCTGGATTCCCTGCATTGTCCTTCTAAATCGAGAGATGTTTCTACGGAAACGATAGGATTTTCTTTGGGGTTCCGAGTATCTCTTTTCTGATGCATTATTCCTCCTTTGCTGCATCCCTCGCTCCCTCACATTGCCGAATTAACACACAAATTGCGTCCATATGAAATACTGTGGTTCGCTGCATTATCTTTCTAAATCGAGATACGTTTCCACAGAAACGATAGGATTTTCTTTGGGGTTCCGAGTATCTCTTTTCCGATGCATTATTCCTCCTTTACTGCATCCCTCGCTCCCTCACATTCACGAATTGACACACAATTTGCGTCCATTTGATATAATCTGGATTCCCTGCATTCTCCTTCTAAATCGAGATACGTTTCTACGGAAACGATAGGATTTTCTTTGGGGTTCCGAGTATCTCTTTTCCGATGCATTAATCCTCCTTTACTGCATCCCTCGCTCCCTCACATTGACGAATTAACACACATTTTGCTTCCATATGAAATACTCTGGATTCCCTGCATTGTCCTCCTAAATCGAGATACGTTTCTACGGAAACGATAGGATTTTCTTTGGGGTTCCGTGTATCTCTTTTCCGATGCATTATTCCTCCTTTACTGCATCCCTCGCTCTCTCACATTGACGAATTAACACACAATTTGCGTCCATATGAAATACTCTGGATTCCCTGCATTGTCCTTCTAAATCGAGATACGTTTCTACGGAAACGAAAGGATTTTCTTTGGGGTTCCGAGTAACTCTTTTCCGATGTATTATTCCTCCTTAACTGCATCCCTCGCTAACTCACAATGACGAATTAACACACAATTTGCGTCCATATGAAATACTCTGGATTCCCTGCATTGTCCTGCTAAATCGAGATACGTTTCTACGGAAACGATAGGATTTTCTTTGGGGTTCCGAGTATCTCTTTTCCGATGCATTATTCCTCCTTTACTGCATCCCTCGCTCCCTACACATTGACGAATTAACACACAATTTGCGTCCATATGAAATACTCTGGATTCCCTGCATTGTCCTTCTAAATCGGGATTCATTTCTACGGAAACGACAAGATTTTCTTTGGGGTTCCGAGTATCTCTTTTCCGATGCATTATTCCTCCTTTACTGCATCCCTCGCTCCCTCACATTGACCAATTAACACACAATTTGCGTCCATATGAAATACTCTGGATTCCCTGCATTGTCCTTCTAAATCGAGATACGTATCTACGGAAACGAAAGGATTTTCTTTGGGGTTCCGAGTATCTCTTTTCCGATGCATTATTCCTCTTTTACTGCATCCCTCGCTCCCTCACATTGACGAATTAACACACAATTTGCGTCCATATGAAATACTCTGGATTCCCTGCATTGTCCTTCTAAATCGAGATACGTTTCTACGGAAACGATAGGATTTTCTTTGGGGTTCCGCGTATCTCTTTTCCGATGCATTATTCCTCCTTTACTGCATCCCTCGCTTCCTCACATTGTCGAATTGACACACAATTTGCGTCCATATGAAATACTCTGGGTTCCCTGCATTATCTTTCTAAAACGAGATACGTTTCTACGGAAACGATAGAATTTTCTTTTGGGAGCCGAGTTTATCTTTTCCAATGCATTATTCCTCCTTTACTGCATCTATTCCTCCTTTACTGCATCCCTCGCTCCCTCATATTGACGAATTAACACACAAATTGCGTCCATATGAAATACTCTGGGTTCCCTGCATTGTCCTTCTAAATCGGGATTCGTTTCTACGGAAACGATAGGATTTTCTTTGGTGTTCCGAGTATGTCTTTTCCGATGCATTATTCCTCCTTTACTGCATCCCTCGCTCCCTCACATTGACGAATTAACACTTAATTTGCGTCCATATGCAATACTATGGATTCCCTGCGTTGTCCTTCTAAATCGAGATACGTTTCTACGGATAACATAGGATTTTCTTTGGGGTTAAGAGTATCTCTTTTCCGATGCATTATTCCTCCTTTACTGCATCCCTCGCTCTCTCACATTGACGAATTAACACACAATTTGCGTCCATATGAAATACTCTGGATTCCCTGCATTGTCCTTCTAAATCGAGATACGTTTCTACGGAAACGAAAGGATTTTCTTTGGGGTTCCGAGTAACTCTTTTCCGATGTATTATTCCTCCTTAACTGCATCCCTCGCTAACTCACAATGACGAATTAACACACAATTTGCGTCCATATGAAATACTCTGGATTCCCTGCATTGTCCTGCTAAATCGAGATACGTTTCTACGGAAACGATAGGATTTTCTTTGGGGTTCCGAGTATCTCTTTTCCGATGCATTATTCCTCCTTTACTGCATCCCTCGCTCCCTACACATTGACGAATTAACACACAATTTGCGTCCATATGAAATACTCTGGATTCCCTGCATTGTCCTTCTAAATCGGGATTCATTTCTACGGAAACGACAAGATTTTCTTTGGGGTTCCGAGTATCTCTTTTCCGATGCATTATTCCTCCTTTACTGCATCCCTCGCTCCCTCACATTGACCAATTAACACACAATTTGCGTCCATATGAAATACTCTGGATTCCCTGCATTGTCCTTCTAAATCGAGATACGTATCTACGGAAACGAAAGGATTTTCTTTGGGGTTCCGAGTATCTCTTTTCCGATGCATTATTCCTCTTTTACTGCATCCCTCGCTCCCTCACATTGACGAATTAACACACAATTTGCGTCCATATGAAATACTCTGGATTCCCTGCATTGTCCTTCTAAATCGAGATACGTTTCTACGGAAACGATAGGATTTTCTTTGGGGTTCCGCGTATCTCTTTTCCGATGCATTATTCCTCCTTTACTGCATCCCTCGCTTCCTCACATTGTCGAATTGACACACAATTTGCGTCCATATGAAATACTCTGGGTTCCCTGCATTATCTTTCTAAAACGAGATACGTTTCTACGGAAACGATAGAATTTTCTTTTGGGAGCCGAGTTTATCTTTTCCAATGCATTATTCCTCCTTTACTGCATCTATTCCTCCTTTACTGCATCCCTCGCTCCCTCATATTGACGAATTAACACACAAATTGCGTCCATATGAAATACTCTGGGTTCCCTGCATTGTCCTTCTAAATCGGGATTCGTTTCTACGGAAACGATAGGATTTTCTTTGGTGTTCCGAGTATGTCTTTTCCGATGCATTATTCCTCCTTTACTGCATCCCTCGCTCCCTCACATTGACGAATTAACACTTAATTTGCGTCCATATGCAATACTATGGATTCCCTGCGTTGTCCTTCTAAATCGAGATACGTTTCTACGGATAACATAGGATTTTCTTTGGGGTTAAGAGTATCTCTTTTCCGATGCATTATTCCTCCTTTACTGCATTCCTCGCTCCCTCACATTGACGAATTAACACACAATTTGTGTCCATATGAAATACTCTGGATTCCCTGCATTGTCCTTCTAAATCGAGATACTTTTCTACGGAAACGATAGGATTTTCTTTGGGGTTCCGAGTATCTCTTTTCCGATGCATTATTCCTCCTTTACTGCATCCCTCGCTCCCTCACATTGAAGAATTAACACACAATTTGCGTCTATATGAAATACTCTGGATTCCCTGCATTGTCCTTGTAAATCGAGATACGTTTCTACGGAAACGGTAGGATTTTCCTTGGGGTTCCGAGTATCTCTTTTCCGATGCATTATTCCTCCTTTACTGCATCCCTCGCTCCCTCACATTGACGAATTAACACACAATTTGCGTCCATATGATATACTCTGGATTCCCTGCATTGTCCTTCTAAATCGAGATACGTTTCTACGGAAACGATAGGATTTTCTTTGGGGTTCCGAGTATCTCTTTTCCGATGCATTATTCCTCCTTTACTGCATCCCTCGCTTCCTAACATTGACGAATTAACACACAATTTGCGTCCATATGAAATACTCTGGATTCCCTGCATTGTCTTCCTAAATCGAGATACGTTTCTACGGAAACGATAGGATTTTCTTTGGGGTTCCGAGTATCCCTTTTCCGATGCATTATTCCTCCTTTACTGCATCCCTCGCTCCCTCACATTGACGAATTAACACACAATTTGCGTCCATATGAAATACTCTGGACTCCCTGCATTGTCCTTCTAAATCGGGATTCGTTTCTACGGAAACGAAAGGATTTTCTTTGGGGTTCCGAGTATCTCTTTTCCGATACATTATTCCTCCTTTACTGCATCCCTCGCTCCCTCACATTGCGGAATTAACACACAAATTGCGACCATATGAAATACTCTGGATTCCCTGCATTGTCCTTCTAAATCGAGATACGTTTCTACGGAAACGATAGGATTTTCTTTGGGGTTCCGAGTATCTCTTTTCCGATGCATTATTGCTCCTTTACTGCATCCCTCGCTCCCTCACATTGAAGAATTAACACACAATTTGCGTCTATATGAAATACTCTGGATTCCCTGCATTGTCCTTAGTAAATCGAGATACGTTTCTACGGAAACGGTAGGATTTTCCTTGGGGTTCCGCGTATCTCTTTTCCGATGCATTATTCCTCCTTTACTGCATCCCTCGCTTCCTCACATTGACGAATTGACACACAATTTGCGTCCATATGAAATACTCTGGGTTCCCTGCATTATCTTTCTAAAACGAGATACGTTTCTACGTAAACGATAGAATTTTCTTTTGGGAGTCGAGTATCTCTTTTCCAATGCATTATTCCTCCTTTACTGCATCCATTCCTCCTTTACTGCATCCCTCGCTCCCTCATATTGACGAATTCACACACAAATTGCGTCCATATGAAATACTCTGGGTTCCCTGCATTGCCCTTCTAAATCGGGATTCGTTTCTACGGAAACGATAGGATTTTCTTTGGGGTTCCGAGTATGTCTTTTCCGATGCATTATTCCTCCTTTACTGCATCCCTCGCTCCCTCACATTGACGAATTAACACACAATTTGTGTCCATATGAAATACTCTGGATTCCCTGCATTGTCCTTCTAAATCGAGATACGTTTCTACGGAAACGATAGGATTTTCCTTGGGGTTCCGAGTGTCTCTTTTCCGATGCATTATTCCTCCTTTACTGCATCCCTCGCTCCCTCACATTGAAGAATTAACACACAATTTGCGTCTATATGAAATACTCTGGATTCCCTGCATTGTCCTTCTAAATCGAGATACGTTTCTACGGAAATGGTAGGATTTTCCTTGGGGTTCCCAGTATCTCTTTTCCGATGCATTATTCCTCCTTTACTGCATCCCTCGCTCCCTCACATTGACGAATTAACACACAATTTGCGTCCATATGAAATACTCTGGATTCCCTGCATTGTCCTTCTAAATCGAGATACGTTTCTACGGAAACCATAGGAGTTTCTTTGGGGTTCCGAGTATCTCTTTTCCGATGCATTATTCCTCCTTTACTGCATCCCTCGCTTCCTCACATTGACGAATTAACACACAATTTGCGTCCATATGAAATACTCTGGATTCCCTGCAATTTTCTTATAAATCGAGATACGTTTCTACGGATAAGATAAGATTTTCTTTGGGGTTCCGAGTATCTCTTTTCCGATGCATTATTCCTCCTTTACTGCATCCCTCGCTCCCTCACATTGAAGAATTAACACACAATTTGCGTCTATATGAAATACTCTGGATTCCCTGGATTGTCCTTCTAAATCGAGATACGTTTCTACGGAAACGGTAGGATTTTCCTTGGGGTTCCGAGTATCTCTTTTCCGATGCATTATTCCTCCTTTACTGCATCCCTCGCTCCCTCACATTGACGAATTAACACACAATTTGCGTCCATATGAAATACTCTGGATTCCCTGCATTGTCCTTGTAAATCGAGGTACGTTTCTACGGAACTGATAGGATTTTCTTTGGGGTTCCGAGTATCTCTTTTCCGATGCATTATTCCTCCTTTACTGCATCCCTCGCTCCCTCACATTGACGAATCAACACACAATTTGCGTCCATATGATATACTCTGGATTCCCTGCATTGTCCTTCTAAATCGAGATACGTTTCTACGGAAACGATAGGATTTTCTTTGGGGTTCGGAGTATCTCTTTTCCGATGCATTATTCCTCCTTTACTGCATCCCTCGCTCCCTCACATTGACGAATTAACACACAATTTGCGTCCATATGAAATACTCTGGATTCCCTGCATTGTCCTTCTAAATCGAGATACGTTTCTATGGAAACGGTAGGATTTTCCTTGGGGTTCCGAGTATCTCTTTTCCGATGCATTATTCCTCCTTTACTGCATCCCTCGCTCCCTCACATTGACGAATTAACACACAATTTGCGTCCATATGATATACTCAGGATTCCCTGCATTGTCCTTCTAAATCGAGATACGTTTCTACGGAAATGATAGGATTTTCTTTGGGGTTCCGAGTATCTCTTTTCCGATGCATTATTCCTCCTTTACTGCATCCCTCGCTTCATCACATTGACGAATTAACACACAATTTGCGTCCATATGAAATACTCTGGATTCCCTGCATTGTCCTCCTAAATCGAGTTACGTTTCTACGGAAACGATAGGATTTTCTTTGGGATTCCGAGTTTCTCTTTTCCGATGCATTATTCCTCCTTTACTGCATCCCTCGCTCCCTCACATTGACGAATTAACACACAATTTGCGTCCATATGAAATACTCTGGATTCCCTGCATTGTCCTTGTAAATCGAGATATGTTTCTACGGAAACGATAGGATTCTCTTTGGGGTTCCGAGTATCTCTTTTCCGATGCATTATTCCTCCTTTACTGCATCCCTCGCTCCCTCACATTGCCGAATTAACACAAAAATTGCGTCCATATGAAATACTCTGGGTTCCCTGCATTATCATTGTAAAACGAGATACGTTTCTACGGAAATGATAGGATTTTCTTTTGGGAGTCGAGTATCTCTTTTCCGATGCATTATTCCTCCTTTACTGCATCCCTCGCTCCCTCACATTCACGAATTAACGTACAATTTGCGTCCATATGAAATACTCTGGATTCCCTGCATTGTCCTTCTAAATCGAGATACGTTTCTACGGAAACCATAGGATTTTCTTTGGGGTTCCGAGTATGTCTTTCCGATGCATTATTCCTCCTTACTGCATCCCTCGCTCCCTCACATTGACGAATCAACACACAATTTGCGTCCATATGATATACTCTGGATTCCCTGCATTGTCCTTGTAAATCGAGATACGTTTCTACGGAAACGATAGGATTTTCTTTGGGGTTCGGAGTATCTCTTTTCCGATGCATTATTCCTCCTTTACTGCATCCCTCGCTCCCTCACATTGACGAATTAACACACAATTTGCGTCCATATGAAATACTCTGGATTCCCTGCATTGTCCTCCTAAATCGAGATACGTTTCTACGGAAACGATAGGATTTTCTTTGGGGTTCCGTGTATCTCTTTTCCGATGCATTATTCCTCCTTTACTGCATCCCTCGCTCTCTCACATTGACGAATTAACACACAATTTGCGTCCATATGAAATACTCTGGATTCCCTGCATTGTCCTTCTAAATCGAGATACGTTTCTACGGAAACGAAAGGATTTTCTTTGGGGTTCCGAGCAACTCTTTTCCGATGTATTATTCCTCCTTAACTGCATCCCTCGCTAACTCACAATGACGAATTAACACACAATTTGCGTCCATATGAAATACTCTGGATTCCCTGCATTGTCCTGCTAAATCGAGATACGTTTCTACGGAAACGATAGGATTTTCTTTGGGGTTCCGAGTATCTCTTTTCCGATGCATTATTCCTCCTTTACTGCATCCCTCGCTCCCTACACATTGACGAATTAACACACAATTTGCGTCCATATGAAATACTCTCGATTCCCTGCATTGTCCTTCTAAATCGGGATTCATTTCTACGGAAACGACAAGATTTTCTTTGGGGTTCCGAGTATCTCTTTTCCGATGCATTATTCCTCCTTTACTGCATCCCTCGCTCCCTCACATTGACCAATTAACACACAATTTGCGTCCATATGAAATACTCTGGATTCCCTGCATTGTCCTTCTAAATCGAGATACGTATCTACGGAAACGAAAGGATTTTCTTTGGGGTTCCGAGTATCTCTTTTCCGATGCATTATTCCTCTTTTACTGCATCCCTCGCTCCCTCACATTGACGAATTAACACACAATTTGCGTCCATATGAAATACTCTGGATTCCCTGCATTGTCCTTCTAAATCGAGATACGTTTCTACGGAAACGATAGGATTTTCTTTGGGGTTCCGCGTATCTCTTTTCCGATGCATTATTCCTCCTTTACTGCATCCCTCGCTTCCTCACATTGTCGAATTGACACACAATTTGCGTCCATATGAAATACTCTGGGTTCCCTGCATTATCTTTCTAAAACGAGATACGTTTCTACGGAAACGATAGAATTTTCTTTTGGGAGCCGAGTTTATCTTTTCCAATGCATTATTCCTCCTTTACTGCATCTATTCCTCCTTTACTGCATCCCTCGCTCCCTCATATTGACGAATTAACACACAAATTGCGTCCATATGAAATACTCTGGGTTCCCTGCATTGTCCTTCTAAATCGGGATTCGTTTCTACGGAAACGATAGGATTTTCTTTGGGGTTCCGAGTATGTCTTTTCCGATGCATTATTCCTCCTTTACTGCATCCCTCGCTCCCTCACATTGACGAATTAACACTTAATTTGCGTCCATATGCAATACTATGGATTCCCTGCGTTGTCCTTCTAAATCGAGATACGTTTCTACGGATAACATAGGATTTTCTTTGGGGTTAAGAGTATCTCTTTTCCGATGCATTATTCCTCCTTTACTGCATTCCTCGCTCCCTCACATTGACGAATTAACACACAATTTGTGTCCATATGAAATACTCTGGATTCCCTGCATTGTCCTTCTAAATCGAGATACTTTTCTACGGAAACGATAGGATTTTCTTTGGGGTTCCGAGTATCTCTTTTCCGATGCATTATTCCTCCTTTACTGCATCCCTCGCTCCCTCACATTGAAGAATTAACACACAATTTGCGTCTATATGAAATACTCTGGATTCCCTGCATTGTCCTTGTAAATCGAGATACGTTTCTACGGAAACGGTAGGATTTTCCTTGGGGTTCCGAGTATCTCTTTTCCGATGCATTATTCCTCCTTTACTGCATCCCTCGCTCCCTCACATTGACGAATTAACACACAATTTGCGTCCATATGATATACTCTGGATTCCCTGCATTGTCCTTCTAAATCGAGATACGTTTCTACAGAAACGATAGGATTTTCTTTGGGGTTCCGAGTATCTCTTTTCCGATGCATTATTCCTCCTTTACTGCATCCCTCGCTTCCTAACATTGACGAATTAACACACAATTTGCGTCCATATGAAATACTCTGGATTCCCTGCATTGTCTTCCTAAATCGAGATACGTTTCTACGGAAACGATAGGATTTTCTTTGGGGTTCCGAGTATCCCTTTTCCGATGCATTATTCCTCCTTTACTGCATCCCTCGCTCCCTCACATTGACGAATTAACACACAATTTGCGTCCATATGAAATACTCTGGACTCCCTGCATTGTCCTTCTAAATCGGGATTCGTTTCTACGGAAACGAAAGGATTTTCTTTGGGGTTCCGAGTATCTCTTTTCCGATGCATTATTCCTCCTTTACTGCATCCCTCGCTCCCTCACATTGCGGAATTAACACACAAATTGCGACCATATGAAATACTCTGGATTCCCTGCATTGTCCTTCTAAATCGAGATACGTTTCTACGGAAACGATAGGATTTTCTTTGGGGTTCCGAGTATCTCTTTTCCGATGCATTATTGCTCCTTTACTGCATCCCTCGCTCCCTCACATTGAAGAATTAACACACAATTTGCGTCTATATGAAATACTCTGGATTCCCTGCATTGTCCTTAGTAAATCGAGATACGTTTCTACGGAAACGGTAGGATTTTCCTTGGGGTTCCGCGTATCTCTTTTCCGATGCATTATTCCTCCTTTACTGCATCCCTCGCTTCCTCACATTGACGGATTGACACACAATTTGCGTTTATACGAAATACTCTGGGTTCCCTGCATTATCTTTCTAAAACGAGATACGTTTCTACGGAAACGATAGAATTTTCTTTTGGGAGTCGAGTATCTCTTTTCCAATGCATTATTCCTCCTTTACTGCATCCATTCCTCCTTTACTGCATCCCTCGCTCCCTCATATTGACGAATTCACACACAAATTGCGTCCATATGAAATACTCTGGGTTCCCTGCATTGCCCTTCTAAATCGGGATTCGTTTCTACGGAAACGATAGGATTTTCTTTGGGGTTCCGAGTATGTCTTTTCCGATGCATTATTCCTCCTTTACTGCATCCCTCGCTCCCTCACATTGACGAATTAACACACAATTTGTGTCCATATGAAATACTCTGGATTCCCTGCATTGTCCTTCTAAATCGAGATACGTTTCTACGGAAACGATAGGATTTTCCTTGGGGTTCCGAGTGTCTCTTTTCCGATGCATTATTCCTCCTTTACTGCATCCCTCGCTCCCTCACATTGAAGAATTAACACACAATTTGCGTCTATATGAAATACTCTGGATTCCCTGCATTGTCCTTCTAAATCGAGATACGTTTCTACGGAAATGGTAGGATTTTCCTTGGGGTTCCCAGTATCTCTTTTCCGATGCATTATTCCTCCTTTACTGCATCCCTCGCTCCCTCACATTGACGAATTAACACACAATTTGCGTCCATATGAAATACTCTGGATTCACTGCATTGTCCTTCTAAATCGAGATACGTTTCTACGGAAACCATAGGAGTTTCTTTGGGGTTCCGAGTATCTCTTTTCCGATGCATTATTCCTCCTTTACTGCATCCCTCGCTTCCTCACATTGACGAATTAACACACAATTTGCGTCCATATGAAATACTCTGGATTCCCTGCAATTTTCTTATAAATCGAGATACGTTTCTACGGATAAGATAAGATTTTCTTTGGGGTTCCGAGTATCTCTTTTCCGATGCATTATTCCTCCTTTACTGCATCCCTCGCTCCCTCACATTGAAGAATTAACACACAATTTGCGTCTATATGAAATACTCTGGATTCCCTGGATTGTCCTTCTAAATCGAGATACGTTTCTACGGAAACGGTAGGATTTTCCTTGGGGTTCCGAGTATCTCTTTTCCGATGCATTATTCCTCCTTTACTGCATCCCTCGCTCCCTCACATTGACGAATTAACACACAATTTGCGTCCATATGAAATACTCTGGATTCCCTGCATTGTCCTTGTAAATCGAGGTACGTTTCTACGGAACTGATAGGATTTTCTTTGGGGTTCCGAGTATCTCTTTTCCGATGCATTATTCCTCCTTTACTGCATCCCTCGCTCCCTCACATTGACGAATCAACACACAATTTGCGTCCATATGATATACTCTGGATTCCCTGCATTGTCCTTCTAAATCGAGATACGTTTCTACGGAAACGATAGGATTTTCTTTGGGGTTCGGAGTATCTCTTTTCCGATGCATTATTCCTCCTTTACTGCATCCCTCGCTCCCTCACATTGACGAATTAACACACAATTTGCGTCCATATGAAATACTCTGGATTCCCTGCATTGTCCTTCTAAATCGAGATACGTTTCTATGGAAACGGTAGGATTTTCCTTGGGGTTCCGAGTATCTCTTTTCCGATGCATTATTCCTCCTTTACTGCATCCCTCGCTCCCTCACATTGACGAATTAACACACAATTTGCGTCCATATGATATACTCAGGATTCCCTGCATTGTCCTTCTAAATCGAGATACGTTTCTACGGAAATGATAGGATTTTCTTTGGCGTTCCGAGTATCTCTTTTCCGATGCATTATTCCTCCTTTACTGCATCCCTCGCTTCATCACATTGACGAATTAACACACAATTTGCGTCCATATGAAATACTCTGGATTCCCTGCATTGTCCTCCTAAATCGAGTTACGTTTCTACGGAAACGATAGGATTTTCTTTGGGATTCCGAGTTTCTCTTTTCCGATGCATTTTTCCTCCTTTACTGCATCCCTCGCTCCCTCACATTGACGAATTAACACACAATTTGCGTCCATATGAAATACTCTGGACTCCCTGCATTGTCCTTCTAAATCGGGATTCGTTTCTACGGAAACGAAAGGATTTTCTTTGGGGTTCCGAGTATCTCTTTTCCGATGTATTATTCCTCCTTTACTGCATCCCTCGCTCCCTCACATTGCCGAATTAACACATAAATTGCGTCCATATGAAATACTCTGGGTTCCCTGCATTATCTTTCTAAATCGAGATACGTTTCTACAGAAACGATAGGATTTCCTTTGGGGTTCCAAGTATCTCTTTTTCGATGCATTATTCCTCCTTTACTGCATCCCTCGTTCTCTCACATTGAAGAATTAACACACAATTTGCGTCCATATGAAATACTCTGGATTCCCTGCATTGTCCTTGTAAATCGAGATATGTTTCTACGGAAACGATAGGATTCTCTTTGGGGTTCCGAGTATCTCTTTTCCGATGCATTATTCCTCCTTTACTGCATCCCTCGCTCCCTCACATTGCCGAATTAACACAAAAATTGCGTCCATATGAAATACTCTGGGTTCCCTGCATTATCATTGTAAAACGAGATACGTTTCTACGGAAATGATAGGATTTTCTTTTGGGAGTCGAGTATCTCTTTTCCGATGCATTATTCCTCCTTTACTGCATCCCTCGCTCCCTCACATTCACGAATTAACGTACAATTTGCGTCCATATGAAATACTCTGGATTCCCTGCATTGTCCTTCTAAATCGAGATACGTTTCTACGGAAACCATAGGATTTTCTTTGGGGTTCCGAGTATGTCTTTCCGATGCATTATTCCTCCTTACTGCATCCCTCGCTCCCTCACATTGACGAATCAACACACAATTTGCGTCCATATGATATACTCTGGATTCCCTGCATTGTCCTTGTAAATCGAGATACGTTTCTACGGAAACGATAGGATTTTCTTTGGGGTTCGGAGTATCTCTTTTCCGATGCATTATTCCTCCTTTACTGCATCCCTCGCTCCCTCACATTGACGAATTAACACACAATTTGCGTCCATATGAAATACTCTGGATTCCCTGCATTGTCCTCCTAAATCGAGATTCGTTTCTACGGAAACGATAGGATTTTCTTTGGGGTTCCGAGTATCTCTTTTCCGATGCATTATTCCTCCTTTACTGCATCCCTCGCTCCCTCACATTGACGAATTAACACACAATTTGCGTCCATATGAAATACTCTGGATTCCCTGCATTGTCCTTCTAAATCGAGATACGTTTCTACGGATACGACAGGATTTGCTTTGGGGTTCCGAGTATCTCTTTTCCGATGCATTATTCCTCCTTTACTGCATCCCTCGCTTCCTCACATTGACGAATTATCACACAATTTGCGTCCATATGAAATACTTTGGATTCCCTGCATTGTCCTTGTAAATCGAGATACATTTCTACAGAAACGATAGGATTTTATTTGGGGTTCCGATTATCTCTTTTCCGATGCATTATTCCTCCTTTACTGCATCCCTCGCTCCCTCACATTGACGAATTAACACACAAATTGCGTCCATATGAAATACTCTGGGTTCCCTGCATTATCATTCTAAAACGAGATACGTTTCTACGGAAACGATAGGATTTTCTTTTGGGAGTCGAGTATCTCTTTTCCGATGCATTATTCCTCCTTTACTGCATCCCCCGCTCCCTCACATTGACGAATTAACAAAAAATTTGCGTCCATATGAAATACTCTGGATTCCCTGCATTGTCCTCCTAAATCGAGATACATTTCTACGGAAACGATAGGATTTTCTTTGGGGTTCCGAGTATCTCTTTTCCGATGCATTATTCCCCCTTTACTGCATCCCTCGCCCCCCTCACATGGACGAATTAACACACAATTTGCGTCCATATGAAATACTCTGGATTCCCTGCATTGTCCTTGTAAATCGAGATACGTTTCTACGGATAACATAGGATTTTCTTTGGGGTTAAGAGTATCTCTTTTCCGATGCATTATTCCTCCTTTACTGCATTCCTCGCTCCCTCATATTGACGAATTAACACACAATTTGTGTCCATATGAAATACTCTGGATTCCCTGCATTGTCCTTCTAAATCGAGATACGTTTCTACGGACACGATAGGATTTTCTTTGGGGTTCCGAGTATCTCTTTTCCGATGCATTATTCCTCCTTTACTGCATCCGTCGCTCCCTCACATTGAAGAATTAACACACTATTTGCGTCTATATGAAATACTCTGGATTCCCTGCATTGTCCTTGTAAATCGAGATACGTTTCTACGCAAACGATAGGATTTTCTTTCGGGTTCCGAGTATCTCTTTTCCGATGCATTATTCCTCCATTACTGCATCCCTCGCTCCCTCACATTGCCGAATTAACACAAAAATTGCGTCCATATGAAATACTCTGGGGTCCCTGCATTATCATTCTAAAATTGCCCGCATCTCGTGGTCGTGCGGTAGCGTTCTCGCTTCCCACGTCCGGGTTCCCGGGTTCGATTCCCGGCGGGGTCAGGGATTTTCTCAGCCTCGTGATGGCTGGGTGTTGTGTGCTGTCCTTAGGTTAGTTAGGTTTAAGTAGTTCTAAGTTCTAGGGGACTTATGACCACAGCAGTTGAGTCCCATAGTGCTCAGAGCCATTTTAACCATTTGAACCATTCTAAAACGAGATACGTTTCTACGGAAACGATAGGTTATTCTTTTGGGAGTCGAGTATCTCTTTTCCGATGCATTATTCCTCCTTTACTGCATCCCTCGCTCCCTCACATTCACGAATTAACGCACAATTTGCGTCCATATGATATACTCTGGATTCCCTGCATTGTCCTTCTAAATCGAGATACGTTTCGACGGAAACGATAGGATTTTCTTTGGGGTTCCAAGTATCTCTTTTCCGATGCATTATTCCTCCTTTACTGCATCCCTCGCTCCCTCACATTGACGAATTAACACACAATTTGCGTCCATATGAAATACTCTGGATTCCCTGCATTGTCCTCCTAAATCGAGATACATTTCTACGGAAATGATTGGATTTTCTTTGGGGTTCCGAGTATCTCTTTTCCGATGCATTATTCCTCCTTTACTGCATCCCTCGCTCCCTCACATTGCCGAATTAACACACAAATTGCGTCCATATGAAATACTCTGGGTTCCCAGCATTATCTTTCTAAATCGAGATACGTTTCTACAGAAACGATAGGATTTCCTTTGGGGTTCCGAGTATCTCTTTTCCGATGCATTTTCCTCTTTTACTGCATCCCTCGCTCTCTCACATTGACGAATTAACACACAATTTGCGTCCATATGAAATACTCTGGATTCCCTGCATTGTCCTTGTAAATCGAGATACGTTTCTACGGAAACGATAGGATTTTCTTTGGGGTTCCGAGTATCTCGTTTCCGATGCATTATTCCTCCTTTACTGCATCCCTCGCTCCCTCACATTGCCGAATTAACACAAAAAATGCGTCCATATGAAATACTCTGGGTTCCCTGCATTATCATTGTAAAACGAGATACGTTTCTACGGAAACGATAGGATTTTCTTTTGGGAGTCGAGTATCTCTTTTCCGATGCATTATTCCTCCTTTACTGCATCCCACGCTCCCTCACATTCACGAATTAACGCACAATTTGCGTCCATATGAAATACTCTGGATTCCCTGCATTGTCCTTCTAAATCGAGATACTTTTCTACGGAAACGATAGGATTTTCTTTTAAGTTCCGAGTATCTCTTTTCCGATGCATTATTCCTCCTTTACTGCATCCCTCGCTCCCTCACATTGACAAATTAACACACAATTTGCGTCCATATGAAATACTCTGGATTCCCTGCATTGTCCTCCTAAATCGAGATACATTTCTACGGAAACGATAGGATTTTCTTTGGGGTTCCGAGTATCTCTTTTCCGATGCATTATTCCTCCTTTACTGCATCCCTCGCTCCCTCACATTGACGAATTAACACACAATTTGCGTCCATATGAAATACTCTGGATTCCCTGCAATTTTCTTCTAAATCGAGATACGTTTCTACAGATAAGATAGGATTTTCTTTGGGGTTAAGAGTATCTCTTTTCCGATGCATTATTCCTCCTTTACTGCATCCCTCGCTCCCTCACATTGAAGAATTAACACACAATTTGCGTCTATATGAAATACTCTGGATTCCCTGCATTGTCCTTCTAAATCGAGATACGTTTCTACGGAAACGGTAGGATTTTCCTTGGGGTTCCGAGTATCTCTTTTCCGATGCATTATTCCTCCTCTACTGCATCCCTCGCTCCCTCACATTGACGAATTAAAACACAATTTCCGTCCATATGATATACTCTGGATTCCCTGCATTGTCCTTCTAAATCGAGATACGTTTCTACGGAAACCATAGGATTTTCTTTGGGGTTCCGAGTATGTCTTTCCGATGCATTATTCCTCCTTACTGCATCCCTCGCTCCCTCACATTGACGAATCAACACACAATTTGCGTCCATATGATATACTCTGGATTCCCTGCATTGTCCTTCTAAATCGAGATACGTTTCTACGGAAACGATAGGATTTACTTTGGGGTTCGGAGTATCTCTTTTCCGATGCATTATTCCTCCTTTACTGCATCCCTCGCTCCCTCACATTGACGAATTAACACACAATTTGCGTCCATATGAAATACTCTGGATTCCCTGCATTGTCCTCCTAAATCGAGATTCGTTTCTACGGAAACGATAGGATTTTCTTTGGGGTTCCGAGTATCTCTTTTCCGATGCATTATTCCTCCTTTACTGCATCCCTCGCTCCCTCACATTGACGAATTAACACATAATTTGCGTCCATATGAAATACTCTGGATTCCCTGCATTGTCCTTCTAAATCGAGATACGTTTCTACGGAAACGACAGGATTTTCTTTGGGGTTCCGAGTATCTCTTTTCCAATGCATTATTCCTCCTTTACTGCATCCCTCGCTTCCTCACATTGACGAATTATCACACAATTTCCGTCCATATGAAATACTTTGGATTCCCTGCATTGTCCTTGTAAATCGAGATACATTTCTACGGAAACGATAGGATTTTATTTGGGGTTCCGAGTATCTCTTTTCCGATGCATTATTCCTCCTTTACTGCATCCCTCGCTCCCTCACATTGCCGAATTAACACACAAATTGCGTCCATATGAAATACTCTGGGTTCCCTGCATTATCATTCTAAAACGAGATACGTTTCTACGGAAACGACAGGATTTTCTTTTGGGAGTCGAGTATATCTTTTCCGATGCATTATTCCTCCTTTACTGCATCCCTCGCTCCCTCACATTCATGAATTAACACACAATTTGCGTCCATATGATATACTCTGGGTTTCCTGCATTATCTTTCTAAAACGATATACGTTTCTACGGAAACGGTAGGATTTTCTTTTGGGAGTCGAGTATCTCTTTTCCGATGCATTATTCCTCCTTTACTGCATCTATTCCTCCTTTACTGCATCCCTCGCTCCCTCATATTGACGAATTAACACACAAATTGCGTCCATATGAAATACTCTGGGTTCCCTGCATTGTCCTTCTAAATCGGGATTCGTTTCTACGGAAACGATAGGATTTTCTTTGGGGTTCCGAGTATCTCTTTTCCGATGCATTATTCCTCCTTTACTGCATCCCTCGCTCCCTCACATTGACGAATTAACACACAATTTGCGTCCATATGCAATACTATGGATTCCCTGCATTGTCCTTCTAAATCGAGATACGTTTCTACGGAAACAATAGGATTTTCTTTGGGGTTCCGAGTATCTCTTTTCCGATGCATTGTTCCCCCTTTACTGCATCCCTCGCTCCCTCACATTGACGAATTAACACACAATCTGCGTCCATATGAAATACTCTGGATTCCCTGCAATGTCCTTCTAAATCGAGATACGTTTCTACGGATAAGATAGGATTTTCTATGGGGTTAAGAGTATCTCTTTTCCGATGCATTATTCCTCCTTTACTGCATTCCTCGCTCCCTCACATTGACGAATTAACACACAATTTGTGTCCATATGAAATACTCTGGATTCCCTGCATTGTCCTTCTAAATCGAGATACGTTTCTACGGAAACGATAGGATTTTCTTTGGGGTTCCGAGTATCTCTTTTCCGATGCATTATTCCTCCTTTACTGCATCCCTCGCTCCCTCACATTGACGAATTAACACACAATTTGCGTCCATATGAAATACTCTGGATTCCCTGCATTGTCCTTGTAAATCGAGATACGTTTCTACGGAAACGATAGGATTTTCTTTGGGGTTCCGAGTATCTCTTTTCCGATGCATTATTCCTCCTTTACTGCATCCCTCGCTTCCTCACATTGACGAATTAACACACAATTTGCGTCCAGATGATATACTCTGGATTCCCTGCATTGTCCTTCTAAATGGAAATACGTTTCTACGGAAACGATAGGATTTTCTTTGGGGTTCCGAGTATCTCTTTTCCGATGCATTATTCCTCCTTTACTGCATCCCTCGCTCCCTCACATTGACGAATTAACACACAATTTGCGTCCATATGAAATACTCTGGATTCCCTGCATTGTCCTTGTAAATCGAGATACGTTTCTACGGAAACGATAGGATTTTCTTTGGGATTCCGAGTATCTCTTTTCCGATGCATTATTCCTCCTTTACTGCATCCCTCGCTCCCTCACATTGCCGAATTAACACACAAATTGCGTCCATATGAAATACTCTGGATTCCCTGCATTGTCCTTGTAAATCGAGATACGTTTCTACGGAAACGATAGGATTTTCTTTTAGGAGTCGAGTATCTTTTTTCCGATGCATTATTCCTCCTTTACGGCATCCCTCGCTTCCTCACATTGACGAATTAACACACAATTTGCGTCCAGATGATATACTCTGGATTCCCTGCAATGTCCTTCTAAATGGAAATACGTTTCTACGGAAACGATAGGATTTTCTTTGGGGTTCCGAGTATCTCTTTTCCGATGCATTATTCCCCCTTTACTGCATCCCTCGCTCCCTCACATTGACGAATTAACACACAATTTGCGTCCATATGAAATACTCTGGATTCCCTGCATTGTCCTTCTAAATCGAGATACGTTTCTACGGTAACGATAGGATTTTCTTTGGGGTTCCGCGTATCTCTTTTCCGATGCATTATTCCTCCTTTACTGCATCCCTCGCTTCCTCAAATTGACGAATTAACACACAATTTGCGTCCATACGAAATACTTTGGATTCCCTGCATTGTCCTTGTAAATCGAGATACGTTTCTACGGAAACGATAGGATTTTCTTTGGGGTTCCGAGTATCTCTTTTCCGATGCATTATTCCTCCTTTACTGCATCCCTCGCTCCCTCACATTGTCTAATTAACACACAAATTGCGTCCATATGAAATACTCTGGGTTCCCTGCATTATCATTCTAAAACGAGATACGTTTCTACGGAAACGATAGGATTTTCTTTTGGGAGTCGAGTATCTCTTTTCCGATGCATTATTCCTCCTTTACTGCATCCCTCGCTCCCTCACATTCACGAATTAACACACATTTTGCGTCCATATGATATACTCTGGATTCCCTGCATTCTCCTCCTAAATCGAGATACGTTTCTACGGAAACGATGGGATTTTCTTTGGGGTTCCGAGTATCTCTTTTCCGATGCATTATTGCTCCTTTACTGCATCCCCCGCTCCCTCACATTGACGAATTAACAAAAAATTTGCGTCCATATGAAATACTCTGGATTCCCTGCATTGTCCTCCTAAATCGAGATACATTTCTACGGAAACGATAGGATTTTCTTTGGGGTTCCGAGTATCTCTTTTCCGATGCATTATTCCTCCTTTACTGCATCCCTCGCTCCCTCACATGGACGAATTAACACACAATTTGCGTCCATATGAAATACTCTGGATTTCCTGCATTGTCCTTCTAAATCGAGATATGTTTCTACGGATAAGATAGGATTTTCTTTGGGGTTAAGAGTATCTCTTTTCCGATGCATTATTCCTCCTTTACTGCATTCCTCGCTCCCTCACATTGACGAATTAACACACAATTTGTGTCCATATGAAATACTCTGGATTCCCTGCATTGTCCTTCTAAATCGAGATACGTTTCTACGGAAACGATAGGATTTCCTTTGGGGTTCCGAGTATCTCTTTTCCGATGCATTATTCCTCCTTTACTGCATTCCTCGCTCCCTCACATTGACGAATTAACACACAATTTGCGTCCATATGAAATACTCTGGATTCCCTGCATTGTCCTTGTAAATCGAGATACGTTTCTACGGAAACGATAGGATTTTCTTTGGGATTCCGAGTATCTCTTTTCCGATGCATTATTCCTCCTTTACTGCATCCCTCGCTCCCTCACATTGACGAATTAACACACAATTTGCGTCCATATGAAATACTCTGGATTCCCTGCATTGTCCTCCTAAATCGAGATTCGTTTCTACGGAAACGATAGGATTTTCTTTGGGGTTCCGAGTATCTCTTTTCCGATGCATTATTCCTCCTTTACTGCATCCCTCGCTCCCTCACATTGACGAATTAACACATAATTTGCGTCCATATGAAATACTCTGGATTCCCTGCATTGTCCTTGTAAATCGAGATACATTTCTACGGAAACGATAGGATTTTATTTGGGGTTCCGAGTATCTCTTTTCCGATGCATTATTCCTCCTTTACTGCATCCCTCGCTCCCTCACATTGCCGAATTAACACACAAATTGCGTCCATATGAAATACTCTGGGTTCCCTGCATTATCATTCTAAAACGAGATACGTTTCTACGGAAACGAAAGGATTTTCTTTTGGGAGTCGAGTATATCTTTTCCGATGCATTATTCCACCTTTACTGCATCCCTCGCTCCCTCACATTCATGAATTAACACACAATTTGCGTCCATATGAAATACTCTGGGTTTCCTGCATTATCTTTCTAAAACGAGATACGTTTCTACGGAAACGATAGGATTTTCTTTTGGGAGTCGAGTATCTCTTTTCCGATGCATTATTCCTCCTTTACTGCATCTATTCCTCCTTTACTGCATCCCTCGCTCCCTCATATTGACGAATTAACACACAAATTGCGTCCATATGAAATACTCTGGGTTCCCAGCATTGTCCTTCTAAATCGGGATTCGTTTCTACGGAAACGATAGGATTTTCTTTGGGGTTCCGAGTATCTCTTTTCCGATGCATTATTCCTCCTTTACTGCATCCCTCGCTCCCTCACATTGACGAATTAACACACAATTTGCGTCCATATGCAATACTATGGATTCCCTGCATTGTCCTTCTAAATCGAGATACGTTTCTACGGAACCAATAGGATTTTCTTTGGGGTTCCGAGTATCTCTTTTCCGATGCATTGTTCCTCCTTTACTGCATCCCTCGCTCCCTCACATTGACGAATTAACACACAATCTGCGTCCATATGAAATACTCTGGATTCCCTGCAATGTCCTTCTAAATCGAGATACGTTTCTACGGATAAGATAGGATTTTCTTTGGGGTTAAGAGTATCTCTTTTCCGATGCATTATTCCTCCTTTACTGCATCCCTCGCTCCCTCACATTGACGAATTAACACACAATTTGCGTCCATATGCAATACTATGGATTCCCTGCATTGTCCTTCTAAATCGAGATACGTTTCTACGGAACCAATAGGATTTTCTTTGGGGTTCCGAGTATCTCTTTTCCGATGCATTGTTCCTCCTTTACTGCATCCCTCGCTCCCTCACATTGACGAATTAACACACAATCTGCGTCCATATGAAATACTCTGGATTCCCTGCAATGTCCTTCTAAATCGAGATACGTTTCTACGGATAAGATAGGATTTTCTTTGGGGTTAGGAGTATCTCTTTTCCGATGCATTATTCCTCCTTTACTGCATCCCTCGCTCCCTCACATTGACGAATTAACACACAATTTGCGTCCATATGCAATACTATGGATTCCCTGCATTGTCCTTCTAAATGGAAATACGTTTCTACGGAAACGATAGGATTTTCTTTGGGGTTCCGAGTATCTCTTTTCCGATGCATTATTCCTCCTTTACTCCATCCCTCGCTCCCTCACATTGACGAATTAACACACAATTTGCGTCCATATGAAATACTCTGGATTCCCTGCATTGTCCTTGTAAATCGAGATACGTTTCTACGGAAACGATAGGATTTTCTTTGGGATTCCGAGTATCTCTTTTCCGATGCATTATTCCTCCTTTACTGCATCCCTCGCTCCCTCACATTGCCGAATTAACACACAAATTGCGTCCATATGAAATACTCTGGATTCCCTGCATTGTCCTTGTAAATCGAGATACGTTTCTACGGAAACGATAGGATTTTCTTTTAGGAGTCGAGTATCTTTTTTCCGATGCATTATTCCTCCTTTACTGCATCCCTCGCTTCCTCACATTGACGAATTAACACACAATTTGCGTCCAGATGATATACTCTGGATTCCCTGCATTGTCCTTCTAAATGGAAATACGTTTCTACGGAAATGATAGGATTTTCTTTGGGGTTCCGAGTATCTCTTTTCCGATGCATTATTCCCCCTTTACTGCATCCCTCGCTCCCTCACATTGACGAATTAACACACAATTTGCGTCCATATGAAATACTCTGGATTCCCTGCATTGTCCTTCTAAATCGAGATACGTTTCTACGGAAACGATAGGATTTTCTTTGGGGTTCCGCGTATCTCTTTTCCGATGCATTATTCCTCCTTTACTGCATCCCTCGCTTCCTCACATTGACGAATTAACACACAATTTGCGTCCATACGAAATACTTTGGATTCCCTGCATTGTCCTTGTAAATCGAGATACGTTTCTACGGAAACGATAGGATTTTCTTTGGGGTTCCGAGTATCTCTTTTCCGATGCATTATTCCTCCTTTACTGCATCCCTCGCTCCCTCACATTGCCTAATTAACACACAAATTGCGTCCATATGAAATACTCTGGGTTCCCTGCATTATCATTCTAAAACGAGATACGTTTCTACGGAAACGATAGGATTTTCTTTTGGGAGTCGAGTATCTCTTTTCCGATGCATTATTCCTCCTTTACTGCATCCCTCGCTCCCTCACATTCACGAATTAACACACATTTTGCGTCCATATGATATACTCTGGATTCCCTGCATTCTCCTCCTAAATCGAGATACGTTTCTACGGAAACGATAGGATTTTCTTTGGGGTTCCGAGTATCTCTTTTCCGATGCATTATTGCTCCTTTACTGCATCCCCCGCTCCCTCACATTGACGAATTAACAAAAAATTTGCGTCCATACGAAATACTCTGGATTCCCTGCATTGTCCTCCTAAATGGAGATACATTTCTACGGAAACGATAGGATTTTCTTTGGGGTTCCGAGTATCTCTTTTCCGATGCATTATTCCTCCTTTACTGCATCCCTCGCTCCCTCACATGGACGAATTAACACACAATTTGCGTCCATATGAAATACTCTGGATTCCCTGCATTGTCCTTGTAAATCGAGATACGTTTCTACGGAAACGATAGGATTTTCTTTTGGATTCCGAGTATCTCTTTTCCGATGCATTATTCCTCCTTTACTGCATCCCTCGCTCCCTCACATTGACGAATTAACACACAATTTGCGTCCATATGATATACTGTGGATTCCCTGCATTGTCCTTCTAAATCGAGATACGTTTCTACGGAAACGATAGGATTTTCTTTGGGGTTCGGAGTATCTCTTTTCCGATGCATTATTCCTCCTTTACTGCATCCCTCGCTCCCTCACATTGACGAATTAACACACAATTTCCGTCCATATGAAATACCCTGGATTCCCTGCAATTTTCTTCTAAATCGAGATACGTTTCTACGTATAAGATAGGATTTTCTTTGGGGTTAAGAGTATCTCTTTTCCGATGCTTTATTCCTCCTTTACTGCATCCCTCGCTCCCTCACATTGAAGAATTAACACACAATTTGCGTCTATATGAAATACTCTGGATTCCCTGCATTGTCCTTCTAAATCGAGATACGTTTCTACGGAAACGGTAGGATTTTCCTTGGGGTTCCGAGTATCTCTTTTCCGATGCATTATTCCTCCTTTACTGCATCCCTCGCTCCCTCACATTGTCGAATTAACACACAATTTCCGTCCATATGAAATACTCTGGATTCCCTGCATTGTCCTTCTAAATCGAGATACGTTTCTACGGAAACCATAGGATTTTCTTTGGGGTTCCGAGTATGTCTTTCCGATGCATTATTCCTCCTTACTGCATCCCTCGCTCCCTCACATTGACGAATCAACACACAATTTGCGTCCATATGATATACTCTGGATTCCCTGCATTGTCCTACTAAATCAAGATACGTTTCTACGGAAACGATAGGATTTTCTTTGGGGTTCGGAGTATCTCTTTTCCGATGCATTATTCCTCCTTTACTGCATCCCTCGCTCCCTCACATTGACGAATTAACACACAATTTGCGTCCATATGAAATACTCTGGATTCCCTGCATTGTCCTCCTAAATCAAGATACGTTTCTGCGGAAACGATAGGATTTTCTTTGGGGTTCCGAGTATCTCTTTTCCGATGCGTTATTCCTCCTTTACTGCATCCCTCGCTCCTTCACATTGACGAATTAACACACAATTTGCGTCCATATGAAATACTCTGGATTCCCTGCATTGTCCTTCTAAATCGAGATACGTTTCTACGGAAACGATAGGATTTTCTTTGGGGTTCGGAGTATCTCTTTTCCGATGCATTATTCCTCCTTTACTGCAACCCTCGCTCCCTCACATTGACGAATTAACACACAATTTGCGTCCATATGATATACTCTGGATTCCCTGCATTGTCCTTCTAAATCGAGATACGTTTCTACGGAAACGATAGGATTTTCTTTGGGGTTCGGAGTATCTCTTTTCCGATGCATTATTCCTCCTTTACTGCATCCCTCGCTCCCTCACATTGACGAATTAACACACAATTTGCGTCCATATGAAATACTGTGGATTCCCTGCATTGTCCTCCTAAATCGAGATTCGTTTCTACGGAAACGATAGGATTTTCTTTGGGGTTCCGAGTATCTCTTTTCCGATGCATTATTCCACCTTTACTGCATCCCTCGCTCCCTGACATTGACGAATTAACACACAATTTGCGTCCATATGAAATACTCTGGATTCCCTGCATTGTCCTTCTAAATCGAGATACGTTTCTACGGAAACGACAGGATTTGCTTTGGGGTTCCGAGTATCTCTTTTCCGATGCATTATTCCTCCTTTACTGCATCCCTCGCTTCCTCACATTGACGAATTATCACACAATTTGCGTCCATATGAAATACTTTGGATTCCCTGCATTGTCCTTGTAAATCGAGATACATTTCTACGGAAACGATAGGATTTTATTTGGGGTTCCGAGTATCTCTTTTCCGATGCATTGTTCCTCCTTTACTGCATCCCTCGCTCCCTCACATTGACGAATTAACACACAATCTGCGTCCATATGAAATACTCTGGATTCCCTGCAATGTCCTTCTAAATCGAGATACGTTTCTACGGATAAGATAGGATTTTCTTTGGGGTTAAGAGTATCTCTTTTCCGATGCATTATTCCTCCTTTACTGCATCCCTCGCTCCCTCACATTGACGAATTAACACACAATTTGCGTCCATATGCAATACTATGGATTCCCTGCATTGTCCTTCTAAATGGAAATACGTTTCTACGGAAACGATAGGATTTTCTTTGGGGTTCCGAGTATCTCTTTTCCGATGCATTATTCCTCCTTTACTCCATCCCTCGCTCCCTCACATTGACGAATTAACACACAATTTGCGTCCATATGAAATACTCTGGATTCCCTGCATTGTCCTTCTAAATCGAGATACGTTTCTACGGAAACGACAGGATTTGCTTTGGGGTTCCGAGTATCTCTTTTCCGATGCATTATTCCTCCTTTACTGCATCCCTCGCTTCCTCACATTGACGAATTATCACACAATTTGCGTCCATATGAAATACTTTGGATTCCCTGCATTGTCCTTGTAAATCGAGATACATTTCTACGGAAACGATAGGATTTTATTTGGGGTTCCGAGTATCTCTTTTCCGATGCATTGTTCCTCCTTTACTGCATCCCTCGCTCCCTCACATTGACGAATTAACACACAATCTGCGTCCATATGAAATACTCTGGATTCCCTGCAATGTCCTTCTAAATCGAGATACGTTTCTACGGATAAGATAGGATTTTCTTTGGGGTTAAGAGTATCTCTTTTCCGATGCATTATTCCTCCTTTACTGCATCCCTCGCTCCCTCACATTGACGAATTAACACACAATTTGCGTCCATATGCAATACTATGGATTCCCTGCATTGTCCTTCTAAATGGAAATACGTTTCTACGGAAACGATAGGATTTTCTTTGGGGTTCCGAGTATCTCTTTTCCGATGCATTATTCCTCCTTTACTCCATCCCTCGCTCCCTCACATTGACGAATTAACACACAATTTGCGTCCATATGAAATACTCTGGATTCCCTGCATTGTCCTTGTAAATCGAGATACGTTTCTACGGAAACGATAGGATTTTCTTTGGGATTCCGAGTATCTCTTTTCCGATGCATTATTCCTCCTTTACTGCATCCCTCGCTCCCTCACATTGCCGAATTAACACACAAATTGCGTCCATATGAAATACTCTGGATTCCCTGCATTGTCCTTGTAAATCGAGATACGTTTCTACGGAAACGATAGGATTTTCTTTTAGGAGTCGAGTATCTTTTTTCCGATGCATTATTCCTCCTTTACTGCATCCCTCGCTTCCTCACATTGACGAATTAACACACAATTTGCGTCCAGATGATATACTCTGGATTCCCTGCATTGTCCTTCTAAATGGAAATACGTTTCTACGGAAATGATAGGATTTTCTTTGGGGTTCCGAGTATCTCTTTTCCGATGCATTATTCCCCCTTTACTGCATCCCTCGCTCCCTCACATTGACGAATTAACACACAATTTGCGTCCATATGAAATACTCTGGATTCCCTGCATTGTCCTTCTAAATCGAGATACGTTTCTACGGAAACGATAGGATTTTCTTTGGGGTTCCGCGTATCTCTTTTCCGATGCATTATTCCTCCTTTACTGCATCCCTCGCTTCCTCACATTGACGAATTAACACACAATTTGCGTCCATACGAAATACTTTGGATTCCCTGCATTGTCCTTGTAAATCGAGATACGTTTCTACGGAAACGATAGGATTTTCTTTGGGGTTCCGAGTATCTCTTTTCCGATGCATTATTCCTCCTTTACTGCATCCCTCGCTCCCTCACATTGCCTAATTAACACACAAATTGCGTCCATATGAAATACTCTGGGTTCCCTGCATTATCATTCTAAAACGAGATACGTTTCTACGGAAACGATAGGATTTTCTTTTGGGAGTCGAGTATCTCTTTTCCGATGCATTATTCCTCCTTTACTGCATCCCTCGCTCCCTCACATTCACGAATTAACACACATTTTGCGTCCATATGATATACTCTGGATTCCCTGCATTCTCCTCCTAAATCGAGATACGTTTCTACGGAAACGATAGGATTTTCTTTGGGGTTCCGAGTATCTCTTTTCCGATGCATTATTGCTCCTTTACTGCATCCCCCGCTCCCTCACATTGACGAATTAACAAAAAATTTGCGTCCATACGAAATACTCTGGATTCCCTGCATTGTCCTCCTAAATGGAGATACATTTCTACGGAAACGATAGGATTTTCTTTGGGGTTCCGAGTATCTCTTTTCCGATGCATTATTCCTCCTTTACTGCATCCCTCGCTCCCTCACATGGACGAATTAACACACAATTTGCGTCCATATGAAATACTCTGGATTCCCTGCATTGTCCTTGTAAATCGAGATACGTTTCTACGGAAACGATAGGATTTTCTTTTGGATTCCGAGTATCTCTTTTCCGATGCATTATTCCTCCTTTACTGCATCCCTCGCTCCCTCACATTGACGAATTAACACACAATTTGCGTCCATATGATACACTGTGGATTCCCTGCATTGTCCTTCTAAATCGAGATACGTTTCTACGGAAACGATAGGATTTTCTTTGGGGTTCGGAGTATCTCTTTTCCGATGCATTATTCCTCCTTTACTGCATCCCTCGCTCCCTCACATTGACGAATTAACACACAATTTCCGTCCATATGAAGTACCCTGGATTCCCTGCAATTTTCTTCTAAATCGAGATACGTTTCTACGTATAAGATAGGATTTTCTTTGGGGTTAAGAGTATCTCTTTTCCGATGCTTTATTCCTCCTTTACTGCATCCCTCGCTCCCTCACATTGAAGAATTAACACACAATTTGCGTCTATATGAAATACTCTGGATTCCCTGCATTGTCCTTCTAAATCGAGATACGTTTCTACGGAAACGGTAGGATTTTCCTTGGGGTTCCGAGTATCTCTTTTCCGATGCATTATTCCTCCTTTACTGCATCCCTCGCTCCCTCACATTGTCGAATTAACACACAATTTCCGTCCATATGAAATACTCTGGATTCCCTGCATTGTCCTTCTAAATCGAGATACGTTTCTACGGAAACCATAGGATTTTCTTTGGGGTTCCGAGTATGTCTTTCCGATGCATTATTCCTCCTTACTGCATCCCTCGCTCCCTCACATTGACGAATCAACACACAATTTGCGTCCATATGATATACTCTGGATTCCCTGCATTGTCCTACTAAATCAAGATACGTTTCTACGGAAACGATAGGATTTTCTTTGGGGTTCGGAGTATCTCTTTTCCGATGCATTATTCCTCCTTTACTGCATCCCTCGCTCCCTCACATTGACGAATTAACACACAATTTGCGTCCATATGAAATACTCTGGATTCCCTGCATTGTCCTCCTAAATCAAGATACGTTTCTGCGGAAACGATAGGATTTTCTTTGGGGTTCCGAGTATCTCTTTTCCGATGCGTTATTCCTCCTTTACTGCATCCCTCGCTCCTTCACATTGACGAATTAACACACAATTTGCGTCCATATGAAATACTCTGGATTCCCTGCATTGTCCTCCTAAATCGAGATACATTTCTACGGAAACGATAGGATTTTCTTTGGGGTTCCGAGTATCTCTTTTCCGATGCATTATAACTCCTTTACTGCAACCCTCGCTCCCTCACATTGACGAATTAACACACAATTTGCGTCCATATGAAATACTCTGGATTCCCAGCAATTTTCTACTAAATCGAGATACGTTTCTACGGATAAGATAGAATTTTCTTTGGGGTTAAGAGTATCTCTTTTCCGATGCATTATTCCTCCTTTACTGCATCCCTCGCTCCCTCACATTGAAGAATTAACACACAATTTGCGTCTATATGAAATACTCTGGATTCCCTGCATTGTCCTTCTAAATCGAGATACGTTTCTACGGAAACGGTAGGATTTTCCTTGGGGTTCCGAGTATCTCTTTTCCGATGCATTATTCCTCCTTTACTGCATCCCTCGCTCCCTCACATTGACGAATTAACACACAATTTCCGTCCATATGAAATACTCTGGATTCCCTGCATTGTCCTTCTAAATCGAGATACGTTTCTACGGAAACCATACGATTTTCTATGGGGTTCCGAGTATGTCTTTCCGATGCATTATTCCTCCTTACTGCATCCCTCGCTCCCTCACATTGACGAATCAACACACAATTTGCGTCCATATGATATACTCTGGATTCCCTGCATTGTCCTTCTAAATCGAGATACGTTTCTACGGAAACGATAGGATTTTCTTTGGGGTTCGGAGTATCTCTTTTCCGATGCATTATTCCTCCTTTACTGCATACCTCGCTCCCTCACATTGACGAATTAACACACAATTTGCGTCCATATGATATACTCTGGATTCCCTGCATTGTCCTTCTAAATCGAGATACGTTTCTACGGAAACGATAGGATTTTCTTTGGGGTTCGGAGTATCTCTTTTCCGATGCATTATTCCTCCTTTACTGCATCCCTCGCTCCCTCACATTGACGAATTAACACACAATTTGCGTCCATATGAAATACTGTGGATTCCCTGCATTGTCCTCCTAAATCGAGATTCGTTTCTACGGAAACGATAGGATTTTCTTTGGGGTTCCGCGTATCTCTTTTCCGATGCATTATTCCTCCTTTACTGCATCCCTCGCTTCCTCACATTGACGAATTAACACACAATTTGCGTCCATACGAAATACTTTGGATTCCCTGCATTGTCCTTGTAAATCGAGATACGTTTCTACGGAAACGATAGGATTTTCTTTGGGGTTCCGAGTATCTCTTTTCCGATGCATTATTCCTCCTTTACTGCATCCCTCGCTCCCTCACATTGCCTAATTAACACACAAATTGCGTCCATATGAAATACTCTGGGTTCCCTGCATTATCATTCTAAAACGAGATACGTTTCTACGGAAACGATAGGATTTTCTTTTGGGAGTCGAGTATCTCTTTTCCGATGCATTATTCCTCCTTTACTGCATCCCTCGCTCCCTCACATTCACGAATTAACACACATTTTGCGTCCATATGATATACTCTGGATTCCCTGCATTCTCCTCCTAAATCGAGATACGTTTCTACGGAAACGATAGGATTTTCTTTGGGGTTCCGAGTATCTCTTTTCCGATGCATTATTGCTCCTTTACTGCATCCCCCGCTCCCTCACATTGACGAATTAACAAAAAATTTGCGTCCATACGAAATACTCTGGATTCCCTGCATTGTCCTCCTAAATGGAGATACATTTCTACGGAAACGATAGGATTTTCTTTGGGGTTCCGAGTATCTCTTTTCCGATGCATTATTCCTCCTTTACTGCATCCCTCGCTCCCTCACATGGACGAATTAACACACAATTTGCGTCCATATGAAATACTCTGGATTCCCTGCATTGTCCTTGTAAATCGAGATACGTTTCTACGGAAACGATAGGATTTTCTTTTGGATTCCGAGTATCTCTTTTCCGATGCATTATTCCTCCTTTACTGCATCCCTCGCTCCCTCACATTGACGAATTAACACACAATTTGCGTCCATATGATACACTGTGGATTCCCTGCATTGTCCTTCTAAATCGAGATACGTTTCTACGGAAACGATAGGATTTTCTTTGGGGTTCGGAGTATCTCTTTTCCGATGCATTATTCCTCCTTTACTGCATCCCTCGCTCCCTCACATTGACGAATTAACACACAATTTCCGTCCATATGAAGTACCCTGGATTCCCTGCAATTTTCTTCTAAATCGAGATACGTTTCTACGTATAAGATAGGATTTTCTTTGGGGTTAAGAGTATCTCTTTTCCGATGCTTTATTCCTCCTTTACTGCATCCCTCGCTCCCTCACATTGAAGAATTAACACACAATTTGCGTCTATATGAAATACTCTGGATTCCCTGCATTGTCCTTCTAAATCGAGATACGTTTCTACGGAAACGGTAGGATTTTCCTTGGGGTTCCGAGTATCTCTTTTCCGATGCATTATTCCTCCTTTACTGCATCCCTCGCTCCCTCACATTGTCGAATTAACACACAATTTCCGTCCATATGAAATACTCTGGATTCCCTGCATTGTCCTTCTAAATCGAGATACGTTTCTACGGAAACCATAGGATTTTCTTTGGGGTTCCGAGTATGTCTTTCCGATGCATTATTCCTCCTTACTGCATCCCTCGCTCCCTCACATTGACGAATCAACACACAATTTGCGTCCATATGATATACTCTGGATTCCCTGCATTGTCCTACTAAATCAAGATACGTTTCTACGGAAACGATAGGATTTTCTTTGGGGTTCGGAGTATCTCTTTTCCGATGCATTATTCCTCCTTTACTGCATCCCTCGCTCCCTCACATTGACGAATTAACACACAATTTGCGTCCATATGAAATACTCTGGATTCCCTGCATTGTCCTCCTAAATCAAGATACGTTTCTGCGGAAACGATAGGATTTTCTTTGGGGTTCCGAGTATCTCTTTTCCGATGCGTTATTCCTCCTTTACTGCATCCCTCGCTCCTTCACATTGACGAATTAACACACAATTTGCGTCCATATGAAATACTCTGGATTCCCTGCATTGTCCTCCTAAATCGAGATACATTTCTACGGAAACGATAGGATTTTCTTTGGGGTTCCGAGTATCTCTTTTCCGATGCATTATAACTCCTTTACTGCAACCCTCGCTCCCTCACATTGACGAATTAACACACAATTTGCGTCCATATGAAATACTCTGGATTCCCAGCAATTTTCTACTAAATCGAGATACGTTTCTACGGATAAGATAGAATTTTCTTTGGGGTTAAGAGTATCTCTTTTCCGATGCATTATTCCTCCTTTACTGCATCCCTCGCTCCCTCACATTGAAGAATTAACACACAATTTGCGTCTATATGAAATACTCTGGATTCCCTGCATTGTCCTTCTAAATCGAGATACGTTTCTACGGAAACGGTAGGATTTTCCTTGGGGTTCCGAGTATCTCTTTTCCGATGCATTATTCCTCCTTTACTGCATCCCTCGCTCCCTCACATTGACGAATTAACACACAATTTCCGTCCATATGAAATACTCTGGATTCCCTGCATTGTCCTTCTAAATCGAGATACGTTTCTACGGAAACCATACGATTTTCTATGGGGTTCCGAGTATGTCTTTCCGATGCATTATTCCTCCTTACTGCATCCCTCGCTCCCTCACATTGACGAATCAACACACAATTTGCGTCCATATGATATACTCTGGATTCCCTGCATTGTCCTTCTAAATCGAGATACGTTTCTACGGAAACGATAGGATTTTCTTTGGGGTTCGGAGTATCTCTTTTCCGATGCATTATTCCTCCTTTACTGCATACCTCGCTCCCTCACATTGACGAATTAACACACAATTTGCGTCCATATGATATACTCTGGATTCCCTGCATTGTCCTTCTAAATCGAGATACGTTTCTACGGAAACGATAGGATTTTCTTTGGGGTTCGGAGTATCTCTTTTCCGATGCATTATTCCTCCTTTACTGCATCCCTCGCTCCCTCACATTGACGAATTAACACACAATTTGCGTCCATATGAAATACTGTGGATTCCCTGCATTGTCCTCCTAAATCGAGATTCGTTTCTACGGAAACGATAGGATTTTCTTTGGGGTTCCGAGTATCTCTTTTCCGATGCATTATTCCACCTTTACTGCATCCCTCGCTCCCTCACATTGACGAATTAACACACAATTTGCGTCCATATGAAATACTCTGGATTCCCTGCATTGTCCTTCTAAATCGAGATACGTTTCTACGGAAACGACAGGATTTGCTTTGGGGTTCCGAGTATCTCTTTTCCGATGCATTATTCCTCCTTTACTGCATCCCTCGCTTCCTCACATTGACGAATTATCACACAATTTGCGTCCATATGAAATACTTTGGATTCCCTGCATTGTCCTTGTAAATCGAGATACATTTCTACGGAAACGATAGGATTTTATTTGGGGTTCCGAGTATCTCTTTTCCGATGCATTATTCCTCCTTTACTGCATCCCTCGCTCCCTCACATTGCCGAATTAACACACAAATTGCGTCCATATGAAATACTCTGGGTTCCCTGCATTATCATTCTAAAACGAGATACGTTTCTACGGAAACGATAGGATTTTCTTTTGGGAGGCGAGTATATCTTTTCCGATGCATTATTCCTCCTTTACTGCATCCCTCGCTCCCTCACATTCATGAATTAACACACAACTTGCGTCCATATGAAATACTCTGGGTTTCCTGCATTATCTTTCTAAAACGGGATACGTTTCTACGGAAACGATAGGATTTTCTTTTGGGAGTCGAGTATCTCTTTTCCGATGCATTATTCCTCCTTTACTGCATCTATTCCTCCTTTAGTGCATCCCTCGCTCCCTCATATTGACGAATTAACACACAAATTGCGTCCATATGAAATACTCTGGGTTCCCTGCAATGTCCTTCTAAATCGGGATTCGTTTCTACGGAAACGATAGGATTTTCTTTGGGGTTCCGAGAATCTCTTTTCCGATGCATTATTCCTCCTTTACTGCATCCCTCGCTCCCTCACATTGACGAATTAACACACAATTTGCGTCCATATGCTATACTATGGATTCCCTGCATTGTCCTTCTAAATCGAGATACGTTTCTACGGAAACAATAGGATTTTCTTTGCGGTTCCGAGTATCTCTTTTACGATGCATTATTCCTCCTTTACTGCATCCCTCGCTCCCTCACATTGACGAATTAACACACAATTTGCGTCCATATGAAATACTCTGGATTCCCTGCAATGTCCTTCTAAATCGAGATACGTTTCTACGGAAACGATAGGATTTTCTTTGGGGTTCCAAGTATTTCTTTTCCGATACATTATTCCTCCTTTACTGCATCCCTCGCTCCCTCACATTGACCAATTAACACACAATTTGCGTCCATATGAAATACTCTGGATTCCCTGCAATGTCCTTCTAAATCGAGAGATGTTTCTACGGAAACGATAGGATTTTCTTTGGGGTTCCGAGTATCTCTTTTCTGGTGCATTAATCCTCCTTTACTGCATACCTCGCTCCCTCACATTGACGAATTAACACACAATTTGCGTCCATATGAAATACTCTGGATTCCCTGCATTGTCCTTGTAAATCGAGATACGTTTCTACGGAAACGATAGGATTTTCTTTGGGGTTCCGAGTATCTCTTTTCCGATGCATTATTCCTCCTTTACTGCATCCCTCGCTTCCTCACATTGACGAATTAACACACAATTTGCGTCCAGATGATATACTCTGGATTCCCTGCATTGTCCTTCTAAATGGAAATACGTTTCTACGGAAACGATAGGATTTTCTTTGGGGTTCCGAGTATCTCTTTTCCGATGCATTATTCCTCCTTTACTGCATCCCTCGCTCCCTCACATTGACGAATTAACACACAATTTGCGTCCATATGAAATACTCTGGATTCCCTGCATTGTCCTTGTAAATCGAGATACGTTTCTACGGAAACGATAGGATTATCTTTGGGATTCCGAGTATCTCTTTTCCGATGCATTATTCCTCCTTTACTGCATCCCTCGCTCCCTCACATTGCCGAATTAACACACAAATTGCGTCCATATGAAATACTCTGGGTTCCCTGCATTATCATTCTAAAACGAGATACGTTTCTACGGAAACGATAGGATTTTCTTTTGGGAGTCGAGTATCTTTTTTCCGATGCATTATTCCTCCTTTACTGCATCCCTCGCTTCCTCACATTGACGAATTAACGACCATTTGCGTCCAGATGATATAATCTGGAATCCCTGCATTGTCCTTCTAAACGGAAATACGTTTCTACGGAAACGATAGGATTTTCTTTGGGGTTCCGAGTATCTCTTTTCCGATGCATTATTCCTCCTTTACTGCATCCCTCGCTCCCTCACATTGACGAATTAACACACAATTTGCGTCCATATGAAATACTCTGGATTCCCTGCATTGTCCTTCTAAATCGAGATACGTTTCTACGGAAACGATAGGATTTTCTTTGGGGTTCCGCGTATCTCTTTTCCGATGCATTATTCCTCCTTTACTGCATCCCTCGCTTCCTCACATTGACGAATTAACACACAATTTGCGTCCATACGAAATACTTTGGATTCCCTGCATTGTCCTTGTAAATCGAGATATGTTTCTACGGAAACGATAGGATTTTCTTTGGGGTTCCGAGTATCTCTTTTCCGATGCATTATTCCTCCTTTACTGCATCCCTCGCTCCCTCACATTGCCTAATTAACACACAAATAGCGTCCATATGAAATACTTTGGGTTCCCTGCATTATCATTCTAAAACGAGATACGTTTCTACGGAAACGATAGGATTTTCTTTTGGGAGTCGAGTATCTCTTTTCCGATGCATTATTCCTCCTTTACTGCATCCCTCGCTCCCTCACATTCACGAATTAACACACATTTTGCGTCCATATGATATACTCTGGATTCCCTGCATTCTCCTCCTAAATCAAGATACGTTTCTACGGAAACGATAGGATTTTCTTTGGGGTTCCGAGTATCTCTTTTCCGATGCATTATTCCTCTTTTACTGCATCCCCCGCTCCCTCACATTGACGAATTAACAAAAAATTTGCGTCCATATGAAATACTCTGGATTCCCTGCATTGTCCTCCTAAATCGAGATACATTTCTACGGAAACGATAGGATTTTCTTTGGGGTTCCGAGTATCTCTTTTCCGATGCATTATTCCTCCTTTACTGCATCCCTCGCTCCCTCACATGGACGAATTAACACACAATTTGCGTCCATATGAAATACTGTGGATTCCCTGCATTGTCCTTCTAAATCGAGATACGTTTCTACGGATAAGATAGGATTTTCTTTGGGGTTAAGAGTATCTCTTTTCCGATGCATTATTCCTCCTTTACTGCATTCCTCGCTCCCTCACATTGACGAATTAACACACAATTTGTGTCCATATGAAATACTCTGGATTCCCTGCATTGTCCTTCTAAATCGAGATACGTTTTTACGGAAACGATAGGATTTTCTTTGGGGTTCCGAGTATCTCTTTTCCGATGCATTATTCCTCCTTTACTGCATTCCTCGCTCCCTCACATTGACGAATTAACACACAATTTGCGTCCATATGAAATACTCTGGATTCCCTGCATTGTCCTTGTAAATCGAGATACGTTTCTACGGAAACGATTGGATTTTCTTTTGGGTTCCGAGTATGTCTTTTCCGATGCATTATTCCTCCTTTACTGCATCCCTCGCTCCCTCACATTGACGAATTAACACACAATTTGCGTCCATATGATATACTCTGGATTCCCTGCATTGTCCTTCTAAATCGAGATACGTTTCTACAGAAACGATAGGATTTTCTTTGGGGTTCCGAGTATCTCTTTTCCGATGCATTATTCCTCCTTTACTGCATCCCTCGCTCCCTCACATTGACGAATTAACACACAATTTGCGTCTATATGAAATACTATGGATTCCCTGCATTGTCCTTCTAAATCGAGATACGTTTCTACGAAAACGATAGGATTTTCTTTGGGGTTCCGAGTATCTCTCTTTCGATGCATTATTCTTCCTTTACTGCATCCCTCGCTCCCTCACATTGACGAATTAACACACAATTTGCGTCCATATGAAATACTCTGGATTCCCTGCATTGTCCTTCTAAATCAAGATACGTTTCTGCGGAAACGATAGGATTTTCTTTGGGGTTCCGAGTATCTCTTTTCCGATGCATTATTCCTCCTTTACTGCATCCCTCGCTCCCTCACATTGACGAATTAACACACAATTTGCGTGCATATGAAATACTCTGGATTCCCTGCCTTGTCCTTCTAAATCGAGATGCGTTTCTACGGAAACGATAGGATTTTCTTTGGGGTTCCGCGTATCTCTTTTCCGATGCATTATTCCTCCTTTACTGCATCCCTCGCTTCCTCACATTGACGAATTAACACACAATTTGCGTCAATACGAAATACTTTGGATTCCCTGCATTGTCCTTGTAAATCGAGATACGTTTCTACGGAAACGATAGGATTTTCTTTTGGGAGTCGAGTATCTCTTTTCCGATGCATTATTCCTCCTTTACTGCATCCCTCGCTCCCTCACATTCACGAATTGACACACATTTTGCGTCCATATGATATACTCTGGATTCCCTGCATTCTCCTCCTAAATCAAGATACGTTTCTACGGAAACGATAGGATTTTCTTTGGGGTTCCGAGTATCTCTTTTCCGATGCATTATTCCTCCTTTACTGCATCCCCCGCTCCCTCACATTGACGAATTAACAAAAAATTTGCGTCCATATGAAATACTCTGGATTCCCTGCATTGTCCTCCTAAATCGAGATACATTTCTACGGAAACGATAGGATTTTCTTTGGGGTTCCGAGTATCTCTTTTCCGATGCATTATTCCTCCTTTACTGCATCCCTCGCTCCCTCACATGGACGAATTAACACACAATTTGCGTCCATATGAAATACTCTGGATTCCCTGCATTGTCCTTCTAAATCGAGATACGTTTCTACGGATAAGATAGGATTTTCTTTGGGGTTAAGAGTATCTCTTTTCCGATGCATTATTCCTCCTTTACTGCATTCCTCGCTCCCTCACATTGACGAATTAACACACAATTTGTGTCCATATGAAATACTCTGGATTCCCTGCATTGTCCTTCTAAATCGAGATACGTTTCTACGGAAACGATAGGATTTTCTTTGGGGTTCCGAGTATCTCTTTTCCGATGCATTATTCCTCCTTTACTGCATTCCTCGCTCCCTCACATTGACGAATTAACACACAATTTGCGTCCATATGAAATACTCTGGATTCCCTGCATTGTCCTTGTAAATCGAGATACGTTTCTACGGAAACGATTGGATTTTCTTTTGGGTTCCGAGTATGTCTTTTCCGATGCATTATTCCTCCTTTACTGCATCCCTCGCTCCCTCACATTGACGAATTAACACACAATTTGCGTCCATATGATATACTCTGGATTCCCTGCATTGTCCTTCTAAATCGAGATACGTTTCTACAGAAACAATAGGATTTTCTTTGGGGTTCGGAGTATCTCTTTTCCGATGCATTATTCCTCCTTTACTGCATTCCTCGCTCCCTCACATTGACGAATTAACACACAATTTGCGTCCATATGAAATACTCTGGATTCCCTGCATTGTCCTCCTAAATCGAGATACGTTTCTACGGAAACGACAGGATTTTCTTTGGGGTTCCGAGTATCTCTTTTCCGATGCATTATTCCTCCTTTACTGCATCCCTCGCTCCCTCACATTGACGAATTAACACACAATTTGCGTCTATATGAAATACTCTGGATTCCCTGCATTGTCCTTCTAAATCGAGATACGTTTCTACGGAAACGATAGGATTTTCTTTGTGGTTCCGAGTATCTCTCTTTCGATGCATTATTCATCCTTTACTGCATCCCTCGCTCCCTCACATTGACGGATTAACACACAATTTGCGTCCATATGAAATACTTTGGATTCCCTGCATTGTCCTTCTAAATCAAGATACGTTTCTGCGGAAACGATAGGATTTTCTTTGGGGTTCCGAGTATCTCTTTTCCGATGCATTATTCCTCCTTTACTGCATCCCTCGCTCCCTCACATTGACGAATTAACACACAATTTGCGTCCATATGAAATACTCTGGATTCCCTGCATTGTCCTTCTAAATCGAGATACGTTTCTACGGAAACGATAGGATTTTCTTTGGGGTTCCGCGTATCTCTTTTCCGATGCATTATTCCTCCTTTACTGCATCCCTCGCTTCCTCACATTGACGAATTAACACACAATTTGCGTCCATACGAAATACTTTGGATTCCCTGCATTGTCCTTGTAAATCGAGATACGTTTCTACGGAAACGATAGGATTTTATTTGGGGTTCCGAGTATCTCTTTTCCGATGCATTATTCCTCCTTTACTGCATACCTCGCTCCCTCACATTGCCGAATTAACACACAAATTGCGTCCATATGAAATACTCTGGGTTCCCTGCATTATCATTCTAAAACGAGATACGTTTCTACGGAAACGATAGGATTTTCTTTTGGGAGTCGAGTATCTCTTTTCCGATGCATTATTCCTCCTTTACTGCATCCCCCGCTCCCTCACATTGACGAATTAACAAAAAATTTGCGTCCATATGAAATACTCTGGATTCCCTGCATTGTCCTCCTAAATCGAGATACATTTCTACGGAAACGATAGGATTTTCTTTGGGGTTCCGAGTATCTCTTTTCCGATGCATTATTCCTCCTTTACTGCATCCCTCGCTCCCTCACATGGACGAATTAACACACAATTTGCGTCCATACGAAATACTTTGGATTCCCTGCATTGTCCTTGTAAATCGAGATATGTTTCTACGGAAACGATAGGATTTTCTTTGGGGTTCCGAGTATCTCTTTTCCGATGCATTATTCCTCCTTTACTGCATCCCTCGCTCCCTCACATTGCCTAATTAACACACAAATTGCGTCCATATGAAATACTTTGGGTTCCCTGCATTATCATTCTAAAACGAGATACGTTTCTACGGAAACGATAGGATTTTCTTTTGGGAGTCGAGTATCTCTTTTCCGATGCATTATTCCTCCTTTACTGCATCCCTCGCTCCCTCACATTCACGAATTAACACACATTTTGCGTCCATATGATATACTCTGGATTCCCTGCATTCTCCTCCTAAATCAAGATACGTTTCTACGGAAACGATAGGATTTTCTTTGGGGTTCCGAGTATCTCTTTTCCGATGCATTATTCCTCTTTTACTGCATCCCCCGCTCCCTCACATTGACGAATTAACAAAAAATTTGCGTCCATATGAAATACTCTGGATTCCCTGCATTGTCCTCCTAAATCGAGATACATTTCTACGGAAACGATAGGATTTTCTTTGGGGTTCCGAGTATCTCTTTTCCGATGCATTATTCCTCCTTTACTGCATCCCTCGCTCCCTCACATGGACGAATTAACACACAATTTGCGTCCATATGAAATACTCTGGATTCCCTGCATTGTCCTTCTAAATCGAGATACGTTTCTACGGATAAGATAGGATTTTCTTTGGGGTTAAGAGTATCTCTTTTCCGATGCATTATTCCTCCTTTACTGCATTCCTCGCTCCCTCACATTGACGAATTAACACACAATTTGTGTCCATATGAAATACTCTGGATTCCCTGCATTGTCCTTCTAAATCGAGATACGTTTCTACGGAAACGATAGGATTTTCTTTGGGGTTCCGAGTATCTCTTTTCCGATGCATTATTCCTCCTTTACTGCATTCCTCGCTCCCTCACATTGACGAATTAACACACAATTTGCGTCCATATGAAATACTCTGGATTCCCTGCATTGTCCTTGTAAATCGAGATACGTTTCTACGGAAACGATTGGATTTTCTTTTGGGTTCCGAGTATGTCTTTTCCGATGCATTATTCCTCCTTTACTGCATCCCTCGCTCCCTCACATTGACGAATTAACACACAATTTGCGTCCATATGATATACTCTGGATTCCCTGCATTGTCCTTCTAAATCGAGATACGTTTCTACAGAAACGATAGGATTTTCTTTGGGGTTCCGAGTATCTCTTTTCCGATGCATTATTCCTCCTTTACTGCATCCCTCGCTCCCTCACATTGACGAATTAACACACAATTTGCGTCTATATGAAATACTCTGGATTCCCTGCATTGTCCTTCTAAATCGAGATACGTTTCTACGAAAACGATAGGATTTTCTTTGGGGTTCCGAGTATCTCTCTTTCGATGCATTATTCTCCCTTTACTGCATCCCTCGCTCCCTCACATTGACGAATTAACACACAATTTGCGTCCATATGAAATACTCTGGATTCCCTGCATTGTCCTTCTAAATCAAGATACGTTTCTGCGGAAACGATAGGATTTTCTTTGGGGTTCCGAGTATCTCTTTTCCGATGCATTATTCCTCCTTTACTGCATCCCTCGCTCCCTCACATTGACGAATTAACACACAATTTGCGTGCATATGAAATACTCTGGATTCCCTGCATTGTCCTTCTAAATCGAGATGCGTTTCTACGGAAACGATAGGATTTTCTTTGGGGTTCCGCGTATCTCTTTTCCGATGCATTATTCCTCCTTTACTGCATCCCTCGCTTCCTCACATTGACGAATTAACACACAATTTGCGTCAATACGAAATACTTTGGATTCCCTGCATTGTCCTTGTAAATCGAGATACGTTTCTACGGAAACGATAGGATTTTCTTTTGGGAGTCGAGTATCTCTTTTCCGATGCATTATTCCTCCTTTACTGCATCCCTCGCTCCCTCACATTCACGAATTGACACACATTTTGCGTCCATATGATATACTCTGGATTCCCTGCATTCTCCTCCTAAATCAAGATACGTTTCTACGGAAACGATAGGATTTTCTTTGGGGTTCCGAGTATCTCTTTTCCGATGCATTATTCCTCCTTTACTGCATCCCCCGCTCCCTCACATTGACGAATTAACAAAAAACTTGCGTCCATATGAAATACTCTGGATTCCCTGCATTGTCCTCCTAAATCGAGATACATTTCTACGGAAACGATAGGATTTTCTTTGGGGTTCCGAGTATCTCTTTTCCGATGCATTATTCCTCCTTTACTGCATCCCTCGCTCCCTCACATGGACGAATTAACACACAATTTGCGTCCATATGAAATACTCTGGATTCCCTGCATTGTCCTTCTAAATCGAGATACGTTTCTACGGATAAGATAGGATTTTCTTTGGGGTTAAGAGTATCTCTTTTCCGATGCATTATTCCTCCTTTACTGCATTCCTCGCTCCCTCACATTGACGAATTAACACACAATTTGTGTCCATATGAAATACTCTGGATTCCCTGCATTGTCCTTCTAAATCGAGATACGTTTCTACGGAAACGATAGGATTTTCTTTGGGGTTCCGAGTATCTCTTTTCCGATGCATTATTCCTCCTTTACTGCATTCCTCGCTCCCTCACATTGACGAATTAACACACAATTTGCGTCCATATGAAATACTCTGGATTCCCTGCATTGTCCTTGTAAATCGAGATACGTTTCTACGGAAACGATTGGATTTTCTTTTGGGTTCCGAGTATGTCTTTTCCGATGCATTATTCCTCCTTTACTGCATCCCTCGCTCCCTCACATTGACGAATTAACACACAATTTGCGTCCATATGATATACTCTGGATTCCCTGCATTGTCCTTCTAAATCGAGATACGTTTCTACAGAAACAATAGGATTTTCTTTGGGGTTCGGAGTATCTCTTTTCCGATGCATTATTCCTCCTTTACTGCATTCCTCGCTCCCTCACATTGACGAATTAACACACAATTTGCGTCCATATGAAATACTCTGGATTCCCTGCATTGTCCTCCTAAATCGAGATACGTTTCTACGGAAACGACAGGATTTTCTTTGGGGTTCCGAGTATCTCTTTTCCGATGCATTATTCCTCCTTTACTGCATCCCTCGCTCCCTCACATTGACGAATTAACACACAATTTGCGTCTATATGAAATACTCTGGATTCCCTGCATTGTCCTTCTAAATCGAGATACGTTTCTACGGAAACGATAGGATTTTCTTTGTGGTTCCGAGTATCTCTCTTTCGATGCATTATTCATCCTTTACTGCATCCCTCGCTCCCTCACATTGACGGATTAACACACAATTTGCGTCCATATGAAATACTTTGGATTCCCTGCATTGTCCTTCTAAATCAAGATACGTTTCTGCGGAAACGATAGGATTTTCTTTGGGGTTCCGAGTATCTCTTTTCCGATGCATTATTCCTCCTTTACTGCATCCCTCGCTCCCTCACATTGACGAATTAACACACAATTTGCGTCCATATGAAATACTCTGGATTCCCTGCATTGTCCTTCTAAATCGAGATACGTTTCTACGGAAACGATAGGATTTTCTTTGGGGTTCCGCGTATCTCTTTTCCGATGCATTATTCCTCCTTTACTGCATCCCTCGCTTCCTCACATTGACGAATTAACACACAATTTGCGTCCATACGAAATACTTTGGATTCCCTGCATTGTCCTTGTAAATCGAGATACGTTTCTACGGAAACGATAGGATTTTATTTGGGGTTCCGAGTATCTCTTTTCCGATGCATTATTCCTCCTTTACTGCATACCTCGCTCCCTCACATTGCCGAATTAACACACAAATTGCGTCCATATGAAATACTCTGGGTTCCCTGCATTATCATTCTAAAACGAGATACGTTTCTACGGAAACGATAGGATTTTCTTTTGGGAGTCGAGTATCTCTTTTCCGATGCATTATTCCTCCTTTACTGCATCCCCCGCTCCCTCACATTGACGAATTAACAAAAAATTTGCGTCCATATGAAATACTCTGGATTCCCTGCATTGTCCTCCTAAATCGAGATACATTTCTACGGAAACGATAGGATTTTCTTTGGGGTTCCGAGTATCTCTTTTCCGATGCATTATTCCTCCTTTACTGCATCCCTCGCTCCCTCACATGGACGAATTAACACACAATTTGCGTCCATATGAAATACTCTGGATTCCCTGCATTGTCCTTCTAAATCGAGATACGTTTCTACGGATAACATAGGATTTTCATTGGGGTTAAGAGTATCTCTTTTCCGATGCATTATTCCTCCTTTACTGCATTCCTCGCTCCCTCACATTGACGAATTAACACACAATTTGTGTCCATATGAAATACTCTGGATTCCTGCATTGTCCTTGTAAATCGAGATACGTTTCTACGGAAACGATAGGATTTTCTTTGGGGTTCCGAGTATCTCTTTTCCGATGCATTATTCCTCCATTACTGCATCCCTCGCTCCCTCACATTGCCGAATTAACACACAAATTGCGTCCATATGAAAGACTCTGGGTTCCCTGCATTATCATTCTAAAATTGCCCGCATCTCGTGGTCGTGCGGTAGCGTTCTCGCTTCCCACGTCCGGGTTCCCGGGTTCGATTCCCGGCGGGGTCAGGGATTTTCTCAGCCTCGTGATGGCTGGGTGTTGTGTGCTGTCCTTAGGTTAGTTAGGTTTAAGTAGTTCTAAGTTCTAGGGGACTTATGACCACAGCAGTTGAGTCCCATAGTGCTCAGAGCCATTTTAACCATTTGAACCATTCTAAAACGAGATACGTTTCTACGGAAACGATAGGTTATTCTTTTGGGAGTCGAGTATCTCTTTTCCGATGCATTATTCCTCCTTTACTGCATCCCTCGCTCCCTCACATTCACGAATTAACGCACAATTTGCGTCCATATGATATACTCTGGATTCCCTGCATTGTCCTTCTAAATCGAGATACGTTTCTACGGAAACGATAGGATTTTCTTTGGGGTTCCGAGTATCTCTTTTCCGATGCATTATTCCTCCTTTACTGCATCCCTCGCTCCCTCACATTGACGAATTAACACACAATTTGCGTGCATATGAAATACTCTGGATTCCCTGCATTGTCCTTCTAAATCGAGATGCGTTTCTACGGAAACGATAGGATTTTCTTTGGGGTTCCGCGTATCTCTTTTCCGATGCATTATTCCTCCTTTACTGCATCCCTCGCTTCCTCACATTGACGAATTAACACACAATTTGCGTCAATACGAAATACTTTGGATTCCCTGCATTGTCCTTGTAAATCGAGATACGTTTCTACGGAAACGATAGGATTTTCTTTTGGGAGTCGAGTATCTCTTTTCCGATGCATTATTCCTCCTTTACTGCATCCCTCGCTCCCTCACATTCACGAATTGACACACATTTTGCGTCCATATGATATACTCTGGATTCCCTGCATTCTCCTCCTAAATCAAGATACGTTTCTACGGAAACGATAGGATTTTCTTTGGGGTTCCGAGTATCTCTTTTCCGATGCATTATTCCTCCTTTACTGCATCCCCCGCTCCCTCACATTGACGAATTAACAAAAAATTTGCGTCCATATGAAATACTCTGGATTCCCTGCATTGTCCTCCTAAATCGAGATACATTTCTACGGAAACGATAGGATTTTCTTTGGGGTTCCGAGTATCTCTTTTCCGATGCATTATTCCTCCTTTACTGCATCCCTCGCTCCCTCACATGGACGAATTAACACACAATTTGCGTCCATATGAAATACTCTGGATTCCCTGCATTGTCCTTCTAAATCGAGATACGTTTCTACGGATAAGATAGGATTTTCTTTGGGGTTAAGAGTATCTCTTTTCCGATGCATTATTCCTCCTTTACTGCATTCCTCGCTCCCTCACATTGACGAATTAACACACAATTTGTGTCCATATGAAATACTCTGGATTCCCTGCATTGTCCTTCTAAATCGAGATACGTTTCTACGGAAACGATAGGATTTTCTTTGGGGTTCCGAGTATCTCTTTTCCGATGCATTATTCCTCCTTTACTGCATTCCTCGCTCCCTCACATTGACGAATTAACACACAATTTGCGTCCATATGAAATACTCTGGATTCCCTGCATTGTCCTTGTAAATCGAGATACGTTTCTACGGAAACGATTGGATTTTCTTTTGGGTTCCGAGTATGTCTTTTCCGATGCATTATTCCTCCTTTACTGCATCCCTCGCTCCCTCACATTGACGAATTAACACACAATTTGCGTCCATATGATATACTCTGGATTCCCTGCATTGTCCTTCTAAATCGAGATACGTTTCTACAGAAACAATAGGATTTTCTTTGGGGTTCGGAGTATCTCTTTTCCGATGCATTATTCCTCCTTTACTGCATTCCTCGCTCCCTCACATTGACGAATTAACACACAATTTGCGTCCATATGAAATACTCTGGATTCCCTGCATTGTCCTCCTAAATCGAGATACGTTTCTACGGAAACGACAGGATTTTCTTTGGGGTTCCGAGTATCTCTTTTCCGATGCATTATTCCTCCTTTACTGCATCCCTCGCTCCCTCACATTGACGAATTAACACACAATTTGCGTCTATATGAAATACTCTGGATTCCCTGCATTGTCCTTCTAAATCGAGATACGTTTCTACGGAAACGATAGGATTTTCTTTGTGGTTCCGAGTATCTCTCTTTCGATGCATTATTCATCCTTTACTGCATCCCTCGCTCCCTCACATTGACGGATTAACACACAATTTGCGTCCATATGAAATACTTTGGATTCCCTGCATTGTCCTTCTAAATCAAGATACGTTTCTGCGGAAACGATAGGATTTTCTTTGGGGTTCCGAGTATCTCTTTTCCGATGCATTATTCCTCCTTTACTGCATCCCTCGCTCCCTCACATTGACGAATTAACACACAATTTGCGTCCATATGAAATACTCTGGATTCCCTGCATTGTCCTTCTAAATCGAGATACGTTTCTACGGAAACGATAGGATTTTCTTTGGGGTTCCGCGTATCTCTTTTCCGATGCATTATTCCTCCTTTACTGCATCCCTCGCTTCCTCACATTGACGAATTAACACACAATTTGCGTCCATACGAAATACTTTGGATTCCCTGCATTGTCCTTGTAAATCGAGATACGTTTCTACGGAAACGATAGGATTTTATTTGGGGTTCCGAGTATCTCTTTTCCGATGCATTATTCCTCCTTTACTGCATACCTCGCTCCCTCACATTGCCGAATTAACACACAAATTGCGTCCATATGAAATACTCTGGGTTCCCTGCATTATCATTCTAAAACGAGATACGTTTCTACGGAAACGATAGGATTTTCTTTTGGGAGTCGAGTATCTCTTTTCCGATGCATTATTCCTCCTTTACTGCATCCCCCGCTCCCTCACATTGACGAATTAACAAAAAATTTGCGTCCATATGAAATACTCTGGATTCCCTGCATTGTCCTCCTAAATCGAGATACATTTCTACGGAAACGATAGGATTTTCTTTGGGGTTCCGAGTATCTCTTTTCCGATGCATTATTCCTCCTTTACTGCATCCCTCGCTCCCTCACATGGACGAATTAACACACAATTTGCGTCCATATGAAATACTCTGGATTCCCTGCATTGTCCTTCTAAATCGAGATACGTTTCTACGGATAACATAGGATTTTCATTGGGGTTAAGAGTATCTCTTTTCCGATGCATTATTCCTCCTTTACTGCATTCCTCGCTCCCTCACATTGACGAATTAACACACAATTTGTGTCCATATGAAATACTCTGGATTCCCTGCATTGTCCTTGTAAATCGAGATACGTTTCTACGGAAACGATAGGATTTTCTTTGGGGTTCCGAGTATCTCTTTTCCGATGCATTATTCCTCCATTACTGCATCCCTCGCTCCCTCACATTGCCGAATTAACACACAAATTGCGTCCATATGAAAGACTCTGGGTTCCCTGCATTATCATTCTAAAATTGCCCGCATCTCGTGGTCGTGCGGTAGCGTTCTCGCTTCCCACGTCCGGGTTCCCGGGTTCGATTCCCGGCGGGGTCAGGGATTTTCTCAGCCTCGTGATGGCTGGGTGTTGTGTGCTGTCCTTAGGTTAGTTAGGTTTAAGTAGTTCTAAGTTCTAGGGGACTTATGACCACAGCAGTTGAGTCCCATAGTGCTCAGAGCCATTTTAACCATTTGAACCATTCTAAAACGAGATACGTTTCTACGGAAACGATAGGTTATTCTTTTGGGAGTCGAGTATCTCTTTTCCGATGCATTATTCCTCCTTTACTGCATCCCTCGCTCCCTCACATTCACGAATTAACGCACAATTTGCGTCCATATGATATACTCTGGATTCCCTGCATTGTCCTTCTAAATCGAGATACGTTTCTACGGAAACGATAGGATTTTCTTTGGGGTTCCGAGTATCTCTTTTCCGATGCATTATTCCTCCTTTACTGCATCCCTCGCTCCCTCACATTGACGAATTAACACACAATTTCCGTCCATATGAAATACTCTGGATTCCCTGCATTGTCCTCCTAAATCGAGATACATTTCTACGGAAACGATTGGATTTTCTTTGGGGTTCCGAGTATCTCTTTTCCGATGCATTATTCCTCCTTTACTGCATCCCTCGCTCCCTCACATTGCCGAATTAACACACAAATTGCGTCCATATGAAATACTCTGGGTTCCCAGCATTATCTTTCTAAATCGAGATACGTTTCTACAGAGACGATAGGATTTCCTTTGGGGTTCCGAGTATCTCTTTTCCGATGCATTATTCCTCCTTTACTGCATCCCTCGCTCCCTCACATTGACGAATTAACACACAATTTGCGTCCATAGGAAATACTCTGGATTCCCTGCATTGTCCTCCTAAATCGAGATTCGTTTCTACGGAAACGATAGGACTTTCTTTGGGGTTCCGAGTATCTCTTTTCCGATGCATTATTCCTCCTTTACTGCATCCCTCGCTCCCTCACATTGACGAATTAACACACAATTTGCGTCCATATGAAATACTCTGGATTCCCTGCATTGTCCTTCTAAATCGAGATACGTTTCTACGGAAACGACAGGATTTTCTTTGGGGTTCCGAGTATCTCTTTTCCGATGCATTATTCCTCCTTTACTGCATCCCTCGCCTCCTTACATTGACGAATTATCACACAATTTGCGTCCATATGAAATACTTTGGATTCCCTGCATTGTCCTTGTAAATCGAGATACATTTCTACGGAAACGATAGGATTTTATTTGGGGTTCCGAGTATCTCTTTTCCGATGCATTATTCCTCCTTTACTGCATCCCTCGCTCCCTCACATTGCCGAATTAACACACAAATTGCGTCCATATGAAATACTCTGGGTTCCCTGCATTATCATTCTAAAACGAGATACGTTTCTACGGAAACGATAGGATTTTCTTTTGGGAGTCGAGTAAATCTTTTCCGATGCATTATTCCTCCTTTACTGCATCCCTCGCTCTCTCACATTCATGAATTAACACAAAATTTGCGTCCATATGAAATACTCTGGGTTTCCTGCAATATCTTTCTAAAACGAGATATACGTTTCTACGGAAACGATAGGATTTTCTTTTGGGAGTCGAGTATCTCTTTTCCGATGCATTATTCCTCCTTTACTGCATCTATTCCTCCTTTACTGCATCCCTCGCTCCCTCATATTGACGAATTAACACACAAATTGCGTCCATATGAAATACTCTGGGTTCCCTGCATTGTCCTTCTAAATCGGGATTCGTTTCTACGGAAACGATAGGATTTTCTTTGGGGTTCCGAGTATCTCTTTTCCGATGCATTATTCCTCCTTTACTGCATCCTTCGCTCCCTCACATTGACGAATTAACACACAATTTGCGTCCATATGCAATACTATGGATTCCCTGCATTGTCCTTCTAAATCGAGATACGTTTCTACGGAAACAATAGGATTTTCTTTGGGGTTCCGAGTATCTCTTTTCCGATGCATTGTTCCTCCTTTACTGCATCCCTCGCTCCCTCACATTGACGAATTAACACACAATTTGCGTCCATATGAAATACTCTGGATTCCCTGCATTGTCCTCCTAAATCGAGATACATTTCTACGGAAACGATAGGATTTTCTTTGGGGTTCCGAGTATCTCTTTTCCGATGCATTATTCCTCCTTTACTGCATCCCTCGCTCCCTCACATTGACGAATTAACACACAATTTGCGTCCATATGAAATACTCTGGATTCCCTGCAATTTTCTTCTAAATCGAGATACGTTTCTACGGATAAGATAGGATTTTCTTTGGGGTTAAGAGTATCTCTTTTCCGATGCATTATTCCTCCTTTACTGCATCCCTCGCTCCCTCACATTGAAGAATTAACACACAATTTGCGTCTATATGAAATACTCTGGTTTCCCTGCATTGTCCTTCTAAATTGAGATACGTTTCTACGGAAACGGTAGGATTTTCCTTGGGGTTCCGAGTATCTCTTTTCCGATGCATTATTCCTCCTTTACTGCATCCCTCGCTCCCTCACATTGACGAATTAACACACAATTTCCGTCCATATGAAATACTCTGGATTCCCTGCATTGTCCTTCTAAATCGAGATACGTTTCTACGGAAACCATAGGATTTTCTTTGGGGTTCCGAGTATGTCTTTCCGATGCATTATTGCTCCTTACTGCATCCCTCGCTCCCTCACATTGACGAATCAACACACAATTTGCGTCCATATGATATACTCTGGATTCCCTGCATTGTCCTTCTAAATCGAGATACATTTCTACGGAAACGATAGGATTTTATTTGGGGTTCCGAGTATCTCTTTTCCGATGCATTATTCCTCCTTTACTGCATCCCTCGCTCCCTCACATTGCCGAATTAACACACAAATTGCGTCCATATGAAATACTCTGGGTTCCCTGCATTATCATTCTAAAACGAGATACGTTTCTACGGAAACGATAGGATTTTCTTTTGGGAGTCGAGTAAATCTTTTCCGATGCATTATTCCTCCTTTACTGCATCCCTCGCTCCCTCACATTCATGAATTAACACAAAATTTGCGTCCATATGAAATACACTGGGTTTCCTGCATTATCTTTCTAAAACGAGATTACGTTTCTACGGAAACGATAGGATTTTCTTTTGGGAGTCGAGTATCTCATTTCCGATGCATTATTCCTCCTTTACTGCATCTATTCCTCCTTTACTGCATCCCTCGCTCCCTCATATTGACGAATTAACACACAAATTGCGTCCATATGAAATACTCTGGGTTCCCTGCATTGTCCTTCTAAATCGGGATTCGTTTCTACGGAAACGATAGGATTTTCTTTGGGGTTCCGAGTATCTCTTTTCCGATGCATTATTCCTCCTTTACTGCATCCTTCGCTCCCTCACATTGACGAATTAACACACAATTTGCGTCCATATGCAATACTATGGATTCCCTGCATTGTCCTTCTAAATCGAGATACGTTTCTACGGAAACAATAGGATTTTCTTTGGGGTTCCGAGTATCTCTTTTCCGATGCATTGTTCCTCCTTTACTGCATCCCTCGCTCCCTCACATTGACGAATTAACACACAATTTCCGTCCATATGAAATACTCTGGATTCCCTGCATTGTCCTCCTAAATCGAGATACATTTCTACGGAAACGATTGGATTTTCTTTGGGGTTCCGAGTATCTCTTTTCCGATGCATTATTCCTCCTTTACTGCATCCCTCGCTCCCTCACATTGCCGAGTTAACACACAAATTGCGTCCATATGAAATACTCTGGGTTCCCAGCATTATCTTTCTAAATCGAGATACGTTTCTACAGAAACGATAGGATTTCCTTTGGGGTTCCGAGTATCTCTTTTCCGATGCATTATTCCTCCTTTACTGCATCCCTCGCTCTCTCACATTGACGAATTAACACACAATTTGCGTCCATATGAAATACTCTGGATTCCCTGCATTGTAATTGTAAATCGAGATACGTTTCTACGGAAACGATAGGATTTTCTTTGGGGTTCCGAGTATCTCGTTTCCGATGCATTATTCCTCCTTTACTGCATCCCTCGCTCCCTCACATTGCAGATTTATTCCAAAAATTGCGTCCATATGAAATACTCTGGGTTCCCTGCATTATCATTGTAAAACGAGATACGTTTCTACGGAAACGATAGGATTTTCTTTTGGGAGTCTAGTATCTCTTTTCCGATGCATTATTCCTCCTTTACTGCATCCCTCGCTCCCTCACATTCACGAATTAACGCACAATTTGCGTCCATATGAAATACTTTGGATTCCCTGCATTGTCCTTCTAAATCGAGATACGTTTCTACGGAAACGATAGGATTTTCTTTGGGGTTCCGAGTATCTCTTTTCCGATGCATTATTCCTCCTTTACTGCATCCCTCGCTCCCTCACATTGACGAATTAACACACAATTTGCGTCCATATGAAATACTCTGCATTCCCTGCATTGTCCTCCTAAATCGAGATACATTTCTACGGAAACGATAGGATATTCTTTGGGGTTCCGAGTATCTCTTTTCCGATGCATTATTCCTCCTTTACTGCATCCCTCGCTCCCTCACATTGACGAATTAACACACAATTTGCGTCCATATGAAATACTCTGGATTCCCTGCAATTTTCTTCTAAATCGAGATACGTTTCTACGGATAAGATAGGATTTTCTTTGGGGTTAAGAGTATCTCTTTTCCGATGCATTATTCCTCCTTTACTGCATCCCTCGCTCCCTCACATTGAAGAATTAACACACAATTTGCGTCTATATGAAATACTCTGGATTCCCTGCATTGTCCTTCTAAATGGAGATACGTTTCTACGGAAACGGTAGGATTTTCCTTGGGGTTCCGAGTATCTCTTTTCCGATGCATTATTCCTCCTTTACTGCATCCCTCGCTCCCTCACATTGACGAACTAACACACAATTTCCGTCCATATGAAATACTCTGGATTCCCTGCATTGTCCTTCTAAATCGAGATACGTTTCTACGGAAACCATAGGATTTTCTTTGGGGTTCCGAGTATGTCTTTCCGATGCATTATTGCTCCTTACTGCATCCCTCGCTCCCTCACATTGACGAATCAACACACAATTTGCGTCCATATGATATACTCTGGATTCCCTGCATTGTCCTTCTAAATCGAGATACGTTTCTACGGAAACGATAGGATTTACTTTGGGGTTCGGAGTATCTCTTTTCCGATGCATTATTCCTCCTTTACTGCATCCCTCGCTCCCTCACATTGACGAATTAACACACAATTTGCTTCCATAGGAAATACTCTGGATTCCCTGCATTGTCCTCCTAAATCGAGATTCGTTTCTACGGAAACGATAGGATTTTCTTTGGGGTTCCGTGTATCTCTTTTCCGATGCATTATTCCTCCTTTACTGCATCCCTCGCTCCCTCACATTGACGACTTAACACACAATTTGCGTCCATATGAAATACTCTGGATTCCCTGCATTGTCCTTCTAAATCGAGATACGTTTCTACGGAAACGACAGGATTTTCTTTGGGGTTCCGAGTATCTCTTTTCCGATGCATTATTCCTCCTTTACTGCATCCCTCGCTCCCTCACATTGACGAATTAACACACAATTTGCGTCCATATGAAATACTCTGGATTCCCTGCAATTTTCTTCTAAATCGAGATACGTTTCTACGGATAAGATAGGATTTTCTTTGGGGTTAAGAGTATCTCTTTTCCGATGCATTATTCCTCCTTTACTGCATCCCTCGCTCCCTCACATTGAAGAATTAACACACAATTTGCGTCTATATGAAATACTCTGGTTTCCCTGCATTGTCCTTCTAAATTGAGATACGTTTCTACGGAAACGGTAGGATTTTCCTTGGGGTTCCGAGTATCTCTTTTCCGATGCATTATTCCTCCTTTACTGCATCCCTCGCTCCCTCACATTGACGAATTAACACACAATTTCCGTCCATATGAAATACTCTGGATTCCCTGCATTGTCCTTCTAAATCGAGATACGTTTCTACGGAAACCATAGGATTTTCTTTGGGGTTCCGAGTATGTCTTTCCGATGCATTATTGCTCCTTACTGCATCCCTCGCTCCCTCACATTGACGAATCAACACACAATTTGCGTCCATATGATATACTCTGGATTCCCTGCATTGTCCTTCTAAATCGAGATACATTTCTACGGAAACGATAGGATTTTATTTGGGGTTCCGAGTATCTCTTTTCCGATGCATTATTCCTCCTTTACTGCATCCCTCGCTCCCTCACATTGCCGAATTAACACACAAATTGCGTCCATATGAAATACTCTGGGTTCCCTGCATTATCATTCTAAAACGAGATACGTTTCTACGGAAACGATAGGATTTTCTTTTGGGAGTCGAGTAAATCTTTTCCGATGCATTATTCCTCCTTTACTGCATCCCTCGCTCCCTCACATTCATGAATTAACACAAAATTTGCGTCCATATGAAATACACTGGGTTTCCTGCATTATCTTTCTAAAACGAGATTACGTTTCTACGGAAACGATAGGATTTTCTTTTGGGAGTCGAGTATCTCATTTCCGATGCATTATTCCTCCTTTACTGCATCTATTCCTCCTTTACTGCATCCCTCGCTCCCTCATATTGACGAATTAACACACAAATTGCGTCCATATGAAATACTCTGGGTTCCCTGCATTGTCCTTCTAAATCGGGATTCGTTTCTACGGAAACGATAGGATTTTCTTTGGGGTTCCGAGTATCTCTTTTCCGATGCATTATTCCTCCTTTACTGCATCCTTCGCTCCCTCACATTGACGAATTAACACACAATTTGCGTCCATATGCAATACTATGGATTCCCTGCATTGTCCTTCTAAATCGAGATACGTTTCTACGGAAACAATAGGATTTTCTTTGGGGTTCCGAGTATCTCTTTTCCGATGCATTGTTCCTCCTTTACTGCATCCCTCGCTCCCTCACATTGACGAATTAACACACAATTTCCGTCCATATGAAATACTCTGGATTCCCTGCATTGTCCTCCTAAATCGAGATACATTTCTACGGAAACGATTGGATTTTCTTTGGGGTTCCGAGTATCTCTTTTCCGATGCATTATTCCTCCTTTACTACATCCCTCGCTCCCTCACATTGCCGAGTTAACACACAAATTGCGTCCATATGAAATACTCTGGGTTCCCAGCATTATCTTTCTAAATCGAGATACGTTTCTACAGAAACGATAGGATTTCCTTTGGGGTTCCGAGTATCTCTTTTCCGATGCATTATTCCTCCTTTACTGCATCCCTCGCTCTCTCACATTGACGAATTAACACACAATTTGCGTCCATATGAAATACTCTGGATTCCCTGCATTGTAATTGTAAATCGAGATACGTTTCTACGGAAACGATAGGATTTTCTTTGGGGTTCCGAGTATCTCGTTTCCGATGCATTATTCCTCCTTTACTGCATCCCTCGCTCCCTCACATTGCAGAATTATTCCAAAAATTGCGTCCATATGAAATACTCTGGGTTCCCTGCATTATCATTGTAAAACGAGATACGTTTCTACGGAAACGATAAGATTTTCTTTTGGGAGTCGAGTATCTCTTTTCCGATGCATTATTCCTCCTTTACTGCATCCCTCGCTCCCTCACATTCACGAATTAACGCACAATTTGCGTCCATATGAAATACTTTGGATTCCCTGCATTGTCCTTGTAAATCGAGATACGTTTCTACGGAAACGATAGGATTTTCTTTGGGGTTCCGAGTATCTCTTTTCCGATGCATTATTCCTCCTTTACTGCATCCCTCGCTCCCTCACATTGACGAATTAACACACAATTTGCGTCCATATGAAATACTCTGCATTCCCTGCATTGTCCTCCTAAATCGAGATACATTTCTACGGAAACGATAGGATTTTCTTTGGGGTTCCGAGTATCTCTTTTCCGATGCATTATTCCTCCTTTACTGCATCCCTCGCTCCCTCACATTGACGAATTAACACACAATTTGCGTCCATATGAAATACTCTGGATTCCCTGCAATTTTCTTCTAAATCGAGATACGTTTCTACGGATAAGATAGGATTTTCTTTGGGGTTAAGAGTATCTCTTTTCCGATGCATTATTCCTCCTTTACTGCATCCCTCGCTCCCTCACATTGAAGAATTAACACACAATTTGCGTCTATATGAAATACTCTGGATTCCCTGCATTGTCCTTCTAAATGGAGATACGTTTCTACGGAAACGGTAGGATTTTCCTTGGGGTTCCGAGTATCTCTTTTCCGATGCATTATTCCTCCTTTACTGCATCCCTCGCTCCCTCACATTGACGAACTAACACACAATTTCCGTCCATATGAAATACTCTGGATTCCCTGCATTGTCCTTCTAAATCGAGATACGTTTCTACGGAAACCATAGGATTTTCTTTGGGGTTCCGAGTATGTCTTTCCGATGCATTATTGCTCCTTACTGCATCCCTCGCTCCCTCACATTGACGAATCAACACACAATTTGCGTCCATATGATATACTCTGGATTCCCTGCATTGTCCTTCTAAATCGAGATACGTTTCTACGGAAACGATAGGATTTACTTTGGGGTTCGGAGTATCTCTTTTCCGATGCATTATTCCTCCTTTACTGCATCCCTCGCTCCCTCACATTGACGAATTAACACACAATTTGCTTCCATAGGAAATACTCTGGATTCCCTGCATTGTCCTCCTAAATCGAGATTCGTTTCTACGGAAACGATAGGATTTTCTTTGGGGTTCCGTGTATCTCTTTTCCGATGCATTATTCCTCCTTTACTGCATCCCTCGCTCCCTCACATTGACGAATTAACACACAATTTGCGTCCATATGAAATACTCTGGATTCCCTGCATTGTCCTTCTAAATCGAGATACGTTTCTACGGAAACGACAGGATTTTCTTTGGGGTTCCGAGTATCTCTTTTCCGATGCATTATTCCTCCTTTACTGCATCCCTCGCTTCCTCACATTGACGAATTATCACACAATTTGCGTCCATATGAAATACTTTGGATTCCCTGCATTGTCCTTGTAAATCGAGATACATTTCTACGGAAACGATAGGATTTTATTTGGGGTTCCGAGTATCTCTTTTCCGATGCATTATTCCTCCTTTACTGCATCCCTCGCTCCCTCACATTGCCGAATTAACACACAAATTGCGTCCATATGAAATACTCTGGGTTCCCTGCATTATCATTCTAAAACGAGATACGTTTCTACGGAAACGATAGGATTTTCTTTTGGGAGTCGAGTATATCTTTTCCGATGCATTATTCCTCCTTTACTGCATCCCTCGCTCCCTCACATTCATGAATTAACACAAAATTTGCGTCCATATGAAATACTCTGGGTTTCCTGCATTATCTTTCTAAAACGAGATATACGTTTCTACGGAAACGATAGGATTTTCTTTTGGGAGTCGAGTATCTCTTTTCCGATGCATTATTCCTCCTTTACTGCATCTATTCCTCCTTTACTGCATCCCTCGCTCCCCCATATTGACGAATTAACACACAAATTGCGTCCATATGAAATACTCTGGGTTCCCTGCATTGTCCTTCTAAATCGGGATTCGTTTCTACGGAAACGATAGGATTTTCTTTGGGGTTCCGAGTATCTCTTTTCCGATGCATTATTCCTCCTTTACTGCATCCTTCGCTCCCTCACATTGACGAATTAACACACAATTTGCGTCCATATGCAATACTATGGATTCCCTGCATTGTCCTTCTAAATCGAGATACGTTTCTACGGAAACAATAGGATTTTCTTTGGGGTTCCGAGTATCTCTTTTCCGATGCATTGTTCCTCCTTTACTGCATCCCTCGCTCCCTCACATTGACGAATTAACACACAATCTGCGTCCATATGAAATACTCTGGATTCCCTGCAATGTCCTTCTAAATCGAGATACGTTTCTACGGAAACGATAGGATTTTCTTTGGGGTTCCAAGTATTTCTTTTCCGATACATTATTCCTCCTTTACTGCATCCCTCGCTCCCTCTCATTGACCAATTAACACAAAATTTGCGTCCATATGAAATACTCTGGATTCCCTGCAATGTCCTTCTAAATCGAGAGATGTTTCTACGGAAACGATAGAATTTTCTTTGGAGTTCCGAGTATCTCTTTTCTGATGCATTAATCCTCCTTTACTGCATACCTCGCTCCCTCACATTGACGAATTAACACACAATTTGCGTCCATATGAAATACTCTGGATTCCCTGCATTGTCCTTCAAAATCGAGATACGTTTCTACGGATAAGATAGGATTTTCTTTGGGGTTAAGAGTATCTCTTTTCCGATGCATTATTCCTCCTTTACTGCATTCCTCGCTCCCTCACATTGACAAATTAACACACAGTTTGTGTCCATATGAAATACTCTGGATTCCCTGCATTGTCCTTCTAAATCGAGATACGTTTCTACGGAAACGATAGGATTTTCTTTTGGGAGTCGAGTATCTTTTTTCCGATGCATTATTCCTCCTTTACTGCATCCCTCGCTTCCTCACATTGACGAATTAACACACAATTTGCGTCCAGATGATATACTCTGGATTCCCTGCATTGTCCTTCTAAATGGAAATACGTTTCTACGGAAACGATAGGATTCTCTTTGGGGTTCCGAGTATCTCTTTTCCGATGCATTATTCCTCCTTTACTGCATCCCTCGCTCCCTCACATTGCCGAATTAACACACAAATTGCGTCCATATGAAATACTCTGGGTTCCCAGCATTATCTTTCTAAATCGAGATACGTTTCTACAGAAACGATAGGATTTCCTTTGGGGTTCCGAGTATCTCTTTTCCGATGCATTATTCCTCCTTTACTGCATCCCTCGCTCTCTCACATTGACGAATTAACACACAATTTGCGTCCATATGAAATACTCTGGATTCCCTGCATTGTCCTTGTAAATCGAGATACGTTTCTACGGAAACGATAGGATTTTCTTTGGGGTTCCGAGTATCTCGTTTCCGATGCATTATTCCTCCATTACTGCATCCCTCGCTCCCTCACATTGCCGAATTAACACAAAAATTGCGTCCATATGAAATACTCTGGGTTCCCTGCATTATCATTGTAAAACGAGATACGTTTCTACGGAAACGATAGGATTTTCTTTTGGGAGTCGAGTATCTCTTTTCCGATGCATTATTCCTCCTTTACTGCATCCCTCGCTCCCTCACATTCACGAATTAACGCACAATTTGCGTCCATATGTAATACTCTGGATTCCCTGCATTGTCCTTCTAAATCGAGAAACGTTTCTACGGAAACGATAGGATTTTCTTTGGGGTTCCGAGTATCTCTTTTCCGATGCATTATTCCTCCTTTACTGCATCCCTCGCTCCCTCACATTGACGAATTAACACACAATTTGCGTCCATATGAAATACTCTGGATTCCCTGCAATTTTCTTCTAAATCGAGATACGTTTCTACGGATAAGATAGGATTTTCTTTGGGGTTAAGAGTATCTCTTTTCCGATGCATTATTCCTCCTTTACTGCATCCCTCGCTCCCTCACATTGAAGAATTAACACACAATTTGCGTCTATATGAAATACTCTGGATTCCCTGCATTGTCCTTCTAAATCGAGATACATTTCTACGGAAACGGTAGGATTTTCCTTGGGGTTCCAAGTATCTCTTTTCCGATGCATTATTCCTCCTTTACTGCATCCCTCGCTCCCTCACATTGACGAATTAACACACAATTTCCGTCCATATGAAATACTCTGGATTCCCTGCATTGTCCTTCTACATCGAGATACGTTTCTACGGAAACCATAGGATTTTCTTTGGGGTTCCGAGTATGTCTTTCCGATGCATTATTCCTCCTTACTGCATCCCTCGCTCCCTCACATTGACGAATCAACACACAATTTGCGTCCATATGATATACTCTGGATTCCCTGCATTGTCCTTCTAAATCGAGATACGTTTCTACGGAAACGATAGGATTTACTTTGGGGTTCGGAGTATCTCTTTTCCGATGCATTATTCCTCCTTTACTGCATCCCTCGCTCCCTCACATTGACGAATTAACACACAATTTGCGTCCATATGAAGTACTCTGGATTCCCTGCATTGTCCTCCTAAATCGAGATTCGTTTCTACGGAAACGATAGGATTTTCTTTGGGGTTCCGAGTATCTCTTTTCCGATGCATTATTCCTCCTTTATTGCATCCCTCGCTCCCTCACATTGACGAATTAACACACAATTTGCGTCCATATGAAATACTCTGGATTCCCTGCATTGTCCTTCTAAATCGAGATACGTTTCTACGGAAACGACAGGATTTTCTTTGGGGTTCCGAGTATCTCTTTTCCGATGCATTATTCCTCCTTTACTGCATCCCTCACTTCCTCACATTGACGAATTTTCACACAATTTGCGTCCATATGAAATACTTTGGATTCCCTGCATTGTCCTTGTAAATCGAGATACATTTCTACGGAAACGATAGCATTTTATTAGGGGTTCCGAGTATCTCTTTTCCGATGCATTATTCCTCCTTTACTGCATCCCTCGCTCCCTCACATTGCCGAATTAACACACAAATTGCGTCCATATGAAATACTCTGGGTTCCCTGCATTATCATTCTAAAACGAGATACGTTTCTACGGAAACGATAGGATTTTCTTTTGGGAGTCGACTATCTCTTTTCCTATGCATTATTCCTCCTTTACTGCATCTATTCCTCCTTTACTGCATCCCTCGCTCCCTCATATTGACGAATTAACACACAAATTGCGTCCATATGAAATACTCTGGGTTCCCTGCATTGTCCTTCTAAATCAGGATTCGTTTCTACGGAAACGATAGGATTTTCTTTGGGGTTCCGAGTATCTCTTTTCCGATGCATTATTCCTCCTTTACTGCATCCCTCGCTCCCTCACATTGACGAATTAACACACAATTTGCGTCCATATGCAATACTATGGATTCCCTGCATTGTCCTTCTAAATCGAGATACGTTTCTACGGAAACAATAGGATTTTCTTTGGGGTTCCGAGTATCTCTTTTCCGATGCATTGTTCCTCCTTTACTGCATCCCTCGCTCCCTCACATTGACGAATTAACACACAATCTGCGTCCATATGAAATACTCTGGATTCCCTGCAATGTCCTTCTAAATCGAGATACGTTTCTACGGAAACGATAGGATTTTCTTTGGGGTTCCAAGGATTTCTTTTCCGATACATTATTCCTCCTTTACTGCATCCCTCGCTCCCTCTCATTGACCAATTAACACACAATTTGCGTCCATATGAAATACTCTGGATTCCGTGCAATGTCCTTCTAAATCGAGAGATGTTTCTACGGAAACGATAGGATTTTCTTTGGGGTTCCGAGTATCTCTTTTCTGATGCATTAATCCTCCTTTACTGCATACCTCGCTCACTCACACTGACGAATTAACACACAATTTGCGTCCATATGAAATACTCTGGATTCCCTGCATTGTCCTTCTAAATCGAGATACGTTTCTGCGGATAAGATAGGATTTTCTTTGGGGTTAAGAGTATCTCTTTTCCGATGCATTATTCCTCCTTTACTGCATTCCTCGCTCCCTCACATTGACGAATTAACACACAATTTGTGTCCATATGAAATACTCTGGATTCCCTGCATTGTCCTTCTAAATCGAGATACGTTTTTACGGAAACGATAGGATTTTCTTTGGGGTTACGAGTATCTCTTTTCCGATGCATTATTCCTCCTTTACTGCATCCCTCGCTCCCTCACATTGACGAATTAACACACAATTTGCGTCCATATGAAATACTCTGGATTCCCTGCATTGTCCTTGTAAATCGAGATACGTTTCTACGGAAACGATAGGATTTTCTTTGGGGTTCCGAGTATCTCTTTTCCGATGCATTATTCCTCCTATACTGCATCCCTCGCATCCTCACATTGACGAATTAACACACAATTTGCGTCCAGATGATATACTCTGGATTCCCTGCATTGTCCTTCTAAATGGAAATACGTTTCTACGGAAACGATAGGATTTTCTTTGGGGTTCCGAGTATCTCTTTTCCGATGCATTATTCCTCCTTTACTGCATCCCTCGCTCCCTCACATTGACGAATTAACACACAATTTGCGTCCATATGAAATACTCTGGATTCCCTGCATTGTCCTCCTAAATCGAGATTCGTTTCTACGGAAACGATAGGATTTTCTTTGGGGTTCCGAGTATCTCTTTTCCGATGCATTATTCCTCCTTTACTGCATCCCTCGCTCCCTCACATTGACGAATTAACACACAATTTGCGTCCATATGAAATACTCTGGATTCCCTGCATTGTCCTTCTAAATCGAGATACGTTTCTACGGAAACGACAGGATTTTCTTTGGGGTTCCGAGTATCTCTTTTCCGATGCATTATTCCTCCTTTACTGCATCCCTCGCTTCCTCACATTGACGAATTATCACACAATTTGCGTCCATATGAAATACTTTGGATTCCCTGCATTGTCCTTGTAAATCGAGATACATTTCTACGGAAACGATAGGATTTTATTTGGGGTTCCGAGTATCTCTTTTCCGATGCATTATTCCTCCTTTACTGCATCCCTCGCTCCCTCACATTGCCGAATTAACACACAAATTGCGTCCATATGAAATACTCTGTGTTCCCTGCATTATCATTCTAAAACGAGATACGTTTCTACGGAAACGATAGGATTTTCTTTTGGGAGTCGAGTATATCTTTTCCGATGCATTATTCCTCCTTTACTGCATCCCTCGCTCCCTCACATTCATGAATTAGCACACAATTTGCGTCCATATGAAATACTCTGGGTTTCCTGCATTATCTTTCTAAAACGAGATACGTTTCTACGGAAACGATAGGATTTTCTTTTGGGAGTCGAGTATCTCTTTTCCTATGCATTATTCCTCCTTTACTGCATCTATTCCTCCTTTACTGCATCCCTCGCTCCCTCATATTGACGAATTAACACACAAATTGCGTCCATATGAAATACTCTGGGTTCCCAGCATTGTCCTTCTAAATCGGCATTCGTTTCTACGGAAACGATAGGATTTTCTTTGGGGTTTCTAGTATCTCTTTTCCGATGCATTATTCCTCCTTTACTGCATCCCTCGCTCCCTCACATTGACGAATTAACACACAATTTGCGTCCATATGCAATACTATGGATTCCCTGCATTGTCCTTCTAAATCGAGATACGTTTCTACGGAAACAATAGGATTTTCTTTGGGGTTCCGAGTATCTCTTTTCCGATGCATTGTTCCTCCTTTACTGCATCCCTCGCTCCCTCACATTGACGAATTAACACACAATCTGCGTCCATGTGAAATACTCCTGATTCCCTGCAATGTCCTTCTAAATCGAGATACGTTTCTACGGAAACGATAGGATTTTCTTTGGGGTTCCAAGTATTTCTTTTCCGATACATTATTCCTCCTTTACTGCATCCCTCGCTCCCTCTCATTGACCAATTAATACACAATTTGCGTCCATATGTAATACTCTGGATTCCCTGCAATGTCCTTCTAAATCGAGAGATGTTTCTACGGAAACGATAGGATTTTCTTTGGGGTTCCGAGTATCTCTTTTCTGATGCATTAATCCTCCTTTACTGCATACCTCGCTCCCTCACATTGACGAATTAACACACAATTTGCGTCCATATGAAATACTCTGGATTCCCTGCATTGTCCTTCTAAATCGAGATACGTTTCTACGGATAAAATAGGACTTTCTTTGGGGTTAAGAGTATCTCTTTTCCGATGCATTATTCCTCCTTTATTGCATTCCTCGCTCCCTCACATTGACGAATTAACACCCAATTTGTGTCCATATGAAATACTCTGGATTCCCTGCATTGTCCTTCTAAATCGAGATACGTTTCTACGGAAACGATAGGATTTTCTTTGGGGTTACGAGTATCTCTTTTCCGATGCATTATTCCTCCTTTACTGCATCCCTCGCTCCCTCACATTGACGAATTAACACACAATTTGCGTCCATATGAAATACTCTGGATTCCCTGCATTGTCCTTGTAAATCGAGATACGTTTCTACGGAAACGATAGGATTTTCTTTGGGGTTCCGAGTATCTCTTTTCCGATGCATTATACCTCCTTTACTGCATCCCTCGCTTCCTCACATTGACGAATTAACACACAATTTGCGTCCAGATGATATACTCTGGATTCCCTGCATTGTCCTTCTAAATGGAAATACGTTTCTACGGAAACGATAGGATTTTCTTTGGGGTTCCGAGTATCTCTTTTCCGATGCATTATTCCTCCTTTACTGCTTCCCTCGCTCCCTCACATTGACGAATTAACACACAAATTGCGTCCATATGAAAAACTCTGGATTCCCTGCATTGCCCTTGTAAATCGAGATACGTTTCTACGGAAACGATAGGATTTTCTTTGGGATTCCGAGTATCTCTTTTCCGATGCATTATTCCTCCTTTACTGCATCCCTCGCTCCCTCACATTGCCGAATTAACACACAAATTGCGTCCATATGAAATACTCTGGATTCCCTGCATTGTCCTTGTAAATCGAGATACGTTTCTACGGAAACGATAGGATTTTCTTTTGGGAGTCGAGTATCTTTTTTCCGATGCATTATTCCTCCTTTACTGCACCCCTCGCTTCCTCACATTGACGAATTAACACACAATTTGCGTCCAGATGATATACTCTGGATTCCCTGCATTGTCCTTCTAAATGGAAATACGTTTCTACGGAAACGATAGGATTTTCTTTGGGGTTCCGAGTATCTCTTTTCCGATGCATTATTCCTCCTTTACTGCATCCCTCGCTCCCTCACATTGACGAATTAACACACAATTTGCGTCCATATGAAATACTCTGGATTCCCTGCATTGTCCTCCTAAATCGAGATTCGTTTCTACGGAAACGATAGGATTTTCTTTGGGGTTCCGAGTATCTCTTTTCCGATGCATTATTCCTCCTTTACTGCATCCCTCGCTCCCTCACATTGACGAATTAACACAGAATTTGCGTCCATATGAAATACTCTGGATTCCCTGCATTGTCCTTCTAAATCGAGATACGTTTCTACGGAAACGACAGGATTTTCTTTGGGGTTCCGAGTATCTCTTTTCCGATGCATTATTCCTCCTTTACTGCATCCCTCGCTTCCTCACATTGACGAATTATCACACAATTTGCGTCCATATGAAATACTTTGGATTCCCTGCATTGTCCTTGTAAATCGAGATACATTTCTACGGAAACGATAGGATTTTATTTGGGGTTCCGAGTATCTCTTTTCCGATGCATTATTCCTCCTTTACTGCATCCCTCGCTCCCTCACATTGCCGAATTAACACACTAATTGCGTCCATATGAAATACTCTGTGTTCCCTGCATTATCATTCTAAAACGAGATACGTTTCTACGGAAACGATAGGATTTTCTTTTGGGAGTCGAGTATATCTTTTCCGATGCATTATTCCTCCTTTACTGCATCCCTCGCTCCCTCACATTCATGAATTAACACACAATTTGCGTCCATATGAAATACTCTGGGTTTCCTGCATTATCTTTCTAAAACGAGATACGTTTCTACGGAAACGATAGGATTTTCTTTTGGGAGTCGAGTATCTCTTTTCCTATGCATTATTCCTCCTTTACTGCATCTATTCCTCCTTTACTGCATCCCTCGCTCCCTCATATTGACGAATTAACCCTGCTGTTCTGTTCGGGTCTATATGACCCGAAACGAATATGAACGTTATTTTACATTATGTAAATACCAATATATATTTATGAAACTTTGTGACTTTGTCTGAAAATGGATGAGCAGCATGTGTTTTAAAAGGTTTTAAAAAAGTTTAAGAAGTTTGGGCTTCAACTGTAATAGTTGCATATGTAATGTTCGGGTCATAATGACCCGACACAAATATGTTTAGTGTAACTCGTATTTATTTCTAAAATCTGGAAATGGCGAAAATTATTTTTGTTGTGTTGTGTGGGAATAGTGACTGCATCATTCCAACTTACTCTCAACAATCACCTAAAGCTCCATGCGTTCACAACAATGGGCTTGTTTGTTGCTTTCCCCAGGAAATAATAATTGGCAGTTCTCAATAATTGGAATGCTTTGTTTCTGCCCAGTTTGACTTGTGACACCATGGCGATGAGACCATTGAATGATCGTGAGTTGGAAGAAATAGTAAATGCCTCACCAGATGAAGGATCACTTTCTGAGTTTGAAGATCACATCAGCAATGCATCTGAAAGCGAGTGTTCCGATGACAGTTACGACAGTCCACAGCCCATACAAAATAGTGTAGAGACTTTTCTTTCTAAAAATGGGAATATAGAATGGCAGTTGCATCCACCAGCACAACATGGTCGCCTACCAGCTTCGAACATCATCAAGAGTACCCCAGGAGTTACCAGGTATGCAGTCAGCAGAATATCTGATGTAAAATGTTCATTTGAAGCAGTATTTCACACAGCGCTTCAAAATGAAATAATAGAGATGACAAATATTGAAGGGCAGCGAGTTTATGGTGAACAGTGGACAGATATTGATGGTTCTGTTTTCCATGCATACTTAGGACTCTTACTCCTAGCGGGTGTATATCGATCTCATGGGGAGTCTACAAAAAGTTTGTGGGATAAAGATACTGGGCGAAACATATTTCGAGCAACCATGTCTCATGAAACATTCTGTAAGATATCACGTGTCCTGCGATTTGACAAGAAATCTACTAGAGAGGAAAGACGACGTACTGACAAACTTGCCGCAATTCGTAGTATTTGGGAGAAGTGGGTAGAGGTCCTTCCTAAACTGTATAATCCAGGAGAAAATGTTACTGTTGACGAGCAGTTAGTAGCATTTAGAGGTCGCTGTCCATTCAAGCAGTATATCCCAAGTAAACCGGCAAAATATGGGATCAAAATATGGACCATGTGTGACAGCAAAACTTCATACGTACTGAAAGCCCAAATTTATACAGGAAAGGTGAGTGGAGCGGCACCAGAAAGAAATCAGGGAATGAGGGTGGTATCTGATCTCACTTCTGAGTTACGTGGTCAGAATATCACGTGTGACAACTTTTTTACGTCGTACAATTTGGGGCAGCTGCTTCTGAAAAGGAAATTGACTATGTTGGGAACTATACGGAAAAATAAGCCGGAGCTTCCACACAAAATGACCAACAAGGAGGTACACAGCTCTTCATTTTACTTCACAAATGACACTACTGTGGTTAATTATATTCCTAAGAGACACAAGAATGTTGTACTTATGAGCACTCTCCACCATGATGCGGAAATCAGTGACAGGGCTGATAAGAAGCCAAAAATGATTTTGGACTATAATTCAACCAAAGGTGCTGTAGACACGCTTGATCAGTTATTAGGTACATATACATGCAAACGAAAAAGTAATAGGTGGCCAATGATAGTTTTCTACAATATTCTTGATGTTTCTGCTTATAATGCATACGTTTTGTGGATTTCGGTTGACCCTAATTGGAATGCAAGCAAATTGACTAGAAGGAGAATATTCTTGGAGGAACTTGGAAAGTCACTGATAAAAGAACATATTGCATCAAGAACGCATTTCCCAAGAACAGAAGATTCTTTGAGAATGGTCACAAGCATCCAAAACCCGAATGATGTGGGTGGTGTGTCAGAATCGGTAACAACAAGAAAATCTACAAAACGTGCACGCTGTAAGTTCTGTCCATCAAGTAATGACAATAAAACAAACATGGTGTGTGGAAAATGTAGTAAACATATTTGCAAGAAACATGTAACCTACTTGTGTCCACAGTGCAAGCAGTAAGAAAAGAACTGTAGTATTTTATAAGATGATTGTATTGAAAATTCTGTTGTTTCAAATTTATGTGAATACTTGTGCCTAAACTACAATCAGTAAGAAGAGAGGATTCTAAAGTTGTAGTGCTTTCTATGTTGGAATGTAATAAAAAAACTGTAGTGTGTTCTGTACTGTAGTGTGCTCTAAGATGAATATCTGTAATGACAACTGTCTGTTGTTAGAAAATGTCAATACTTACGTCTAAACTGTCAACAATAAGAATAGAAGTATGGAAAAACTGTAGTGCTTTCTAAGTTGAATGCCTGTAATGGAAACTGTCTGTTGTTTCAAATTTATGTGCATATTTAAATGAAAAATATCCCTCAATAAAGTTGTATGCATTGTTATTATTATTATTATTACCATTATTATTATTATTATTATTATTATTATTATTACTAACAAGGTACTGGAATAGAACAACAATGTCGATAGCTAAAACTGTACCAAAATTTATGTTTCTAAAGCATTTTGATATGTCGGGTCATATTGACCCGAACAGTATATATGTCAAGTAAAAGTGAACAGAACAGCAGGGTTAACACACAAATTGCGTCCATATGAAATACTCTGGGTTCCCAGCATTGTCCTTCTAAATCGGCATTCGTTTCTACGGAAACGATAGGATTTTCTTTGGGGTTTCTAGTATCTCTTTTCCGATGCATTATTCCTCCTTTACTGCATCCCTCGCTCCCTCACATTGACGAATTAACACACAATTTGCGTCCATATGAAATACTATGGATTCCCTGCATTGTCCTTCTAAATCGAGATACGTTTCTACGGAAACAATAGGATTTTCTTTTGGGTTCCGAGTATCTCTTTTCCGATGCATTGTTCCTCCTTTACTGCATCCCTCGCTCCCTCACATTGACGAATTAACACACAATCTGCGTCCATGTGAAATACTCTGGATTCCCTGCAATGTCCTTCTAAATCGAGATACGTTTCTACGGAAACGATAGGATTTTCTTTGGGGTTCCAAGTATTTCTTTTCCGATACATTATTCCTCCTTTACTGCATCCCTCGCTCCCTCTCATTGACCAATTAATACACAATTTGCGTCCATATGAAATACTCTGGATTCCCTGCAATGTCCTTCTAAATCGAGAGATGTTTCTACGGAAACGATAGGATTTTCTTTGGGGTTCCGAGTATCTCTTTTCTGATGCATTAATCCTCCTTTACTGCATACCTCGCTCCCTCACATTGACGAATTAACACACAATTTGCGTCCATATGAAATACTCTGGATTCCCTGCATTGTCCTTCTAAATCGAGATACGTTTCTACGGATAAGATAGGAATTTCTTTGGGGTTAAGAGTATCTCTTTTCCGATGCATTATTCCTCCTTTATTGCATTCCTCGCTCCCTCACATTGACGAATTAACACCCAATTTGTGTCCATATGAAATACTCTGGATTCCCTGCATTGTCCTTCTAAATCGAGATACGTTTCTACGGAAACGATAGGATTTTCTTTGGGGTTACGAGTATCTCTTTTCCGATGCATTATTCCTCCTTTACTGCATCCCTCGCTCCCTCACATTGACGAATTAACACACAATTTGCGTCCATATGAAATACTCTGGATTCCCTGCATTGTCCTTGTAAATCGAGATACGTTTCTACGGAAACGATAGGATTTTCTTTGGGGTTCCGAGTATCTCTTTTCCGATGCATTATACCTCCTTTACTGCATCCCTCGCTTCCTCACATTGACGAATTAACACACAATTTGCGTCCAGATGATATACTCTGGATTCCCTGCATTGTCCTTCTAAATGGAAATACGTTTCTACGGAAAAGATAGGATTTTCTTTGGGGTTCCGAGTATCTCTTTTCCGATGCATTATTCCTCCTTTACTGCATCCATCGCTCCCTCACATTGACGAATTAACACACAAATTGCGTCCATATGAAAAACTCTGGATTCCCTGCATTGTCCTTGTAAATCGAGATACGTTTCTACGGAAACGATAGGATTTTCTTTGGGATTCCGAGTATCTCTTTTCCGATGCATTATTCCTCCTTTACTGCATCCCTCGCTCCCTCACATTGCCGAATTAACACACAAATTGCGTCCATATGAAATACTCTGGATTCCCTGCATTGTCCTTGTAAATCGAGATACGTTTCTACGGAAACGATAGGATTTTCTTTTGGGAGTCGAGTATCTTTTTTCCGATGCATTATTCCTCCTTTACTGCATCCCTCGCTTCCTCACATTGACGAATTAACACACAATTTGCGTCCAGATGATATACTCTGGATTCCCTGCATTGTCCTTCTAAATGGAAATACGTTTCTACGGAAACGATAGGATTTTCTTTGGGGTTCCGAGTATCTCTTTTCCGATACATTATTCCTCCTTTACTGCATCCCTCGCTCCCTCACATTGACGAATTAACACACAATTTGCGTCCATATGAAATACTCTGGATTCCCTGCATTGTCCTTCTAAATCGAGATACGTTTCTACGGAAACGATAGGATTTTCTTTGGGGTTCCGCGTATCTCTTTTCCGATGCATTATTCCTCCTTTACTGCATCCCTCGCTTCCTCACATTGACGAATTAACACACAATTTGCGTCCATACGAAATACTTTCGATTCCCTGCATTGTCCTTGTAAATCGAGATACGTTTCTACGGAAACGATAGGATTTTCTTTGGGGTTCCGAGTATCTCTTTTCCGATGCATTATTCATCCTTAACTGCATCCCTCGCTCCCTCACATTGCCTAATTAACACACAAATTGCGTCCATATGAAATACTCTGGGTTCCCTGCATTATCATTCTAAAACGAGATACGTTTCTACGGAAACGATAGGATTTTCTTTTGGGAGTCGAGTATCTCTTTTCCGATGCATTATTCCTCCTTTACTGCATCCCTCGCTCCCTCACATTCACGAATTAACACACATTTTGCGTCCATATGATATACTCTGGATTCCCTGCATTCTCCTCCTAAATCGAGATACGTTTCTACGGAAACGATAGGATTTTCTTTGGGGTTCCGAGTATCTCTTTTCCGATGCATTATTCCTCCTTTACTGCATCCCCCGCTCCCTCACATTGACGAATTAACAAAAAATTTGCGTCCATATGAAATACTCTGGATTCCCTGCATTGTCCTCCTAAATCGAGATACATTTCTACGGAAACGATAGGATTTTCTTTGGGGTTCCGAGTATCTCTTTTCCGATGCATTATTCCTCCTTTACTGCATCCCTCGCTCCCTCACATGGACGAATTAACACACAATTTGCGTCCATATAAAATACTCTGGATTTCCTGCATTGTCCTTCTAAATCGAGATACGTTTCTACGGAAACGATAAGATCTTCTTTGGGGTTCCGAGTATCTCTTTTCCGATGCATTATTCCTCCTTTACTGCATTCCTCGCTCCCTCACATTGACGAATTAACACACAATTTGTGTCCATATGAAATACTCTGGATTCCCTGCATTGTCCTTCTAAATCGAGATACGTTTCTACGGAAACGATAGGATTTTCTTTGGGGTTCCGAGTATCTCTTTTCCGATGCATTATTCCTCCTTTACTGCATTCCTCGCTCCCTCACATTGACGAATTAACACACAATTTGCGCCCATATGAAATACTCTGGATTCCCTGCATTGTCCTTGTAAATCGAGATACGTTTCTACGGAAACGATAGGATTTTCTTTGGGGTTCGGAATATCTCTTTTCCGATGCATTATTCCTCCTTTACTGCATCCCTCGCTCCCTTACATTGACGAATTAACACACAATTTGCGTCCATATGAAATACTCTGGATTCCCTGCATTGTCCTCCTAAATCGAGATACGTTTCTACGGAAACGATAGGATTTTCTTTGGCGTTCCGAGTATCTCTTTTCCGATGCATTATTCCTCCTTTACTGCATCCCTCGCTCCCTCACATTGACGAATTAACACACATTTTGCGTCTATATGAAATACTCTGGATTCCCTGCATTGTCCTTCTAAATCGAGATACGTTTCTACGGAAACGATAGGATTTTCTTTGGGGTTCCGAGTATCTCTTTTCCGATGCATTATTCATCCTTTACTGCATCGCTCGCTCCCTCACATTGACGAATTAACACACAATTTGCGTCCATATGAAATACTCTGGATTCCCTGCATTGTCCTTCTAAATCAAGATACGTTTCTGCGGAAACGATAGGATTTTCTTTGGGGTTCCGAGTATCTCTTTTCCGATGCGTTATTCCTCCTTTACTGCATCCCTCGCTCCCTCACATTGACGAATTAACACACAATTTGCGTCCATATGAAATACTGTTAATTCCCTGCATTGTCCTTCTAAATCGAGATACGTTTCTACGGAAACGATAGGATTTTCTTTGGGGTTCCGCGTATCTCTTTTCCGATGCATTATTCCTCCTTTACTGCATCCCTCGCTTCCTCACATTGACGAATTAACACACAATTTGCGTCCATACGAAATACTTTGGATTCCCTGCACTGTCCTTGTAAATCGAGATACGTTTCTACGGAAACGATAGGATTTTATTTGGGGTTCCGAGTATCTCTTTTCCGATGCATTATTCCTCCTTTACTGTATCCCTCGCTCCCTCACATTGCCGAATTAACACACAAATTGCGTCCATATGAAATACTCTGGGTTCCCTGCATTATCATTCTAAAACGAGATACGTTTCTACGGAAACGATAGGATTTTCTTTTGGGAGTCGAGTATCTCTTTTCCGATGCATTATTCCTCCTTTACTGCATCCCTCGCTCCCTCACATTCACGAATTAACACACAATTTGCGTCCATATAGTATACTCTGGATTCCCTGCATTCTCCTCCTAAATCGAGATACGTTTCTACGGAAACGATAGGATTTTCTTTGGGGTTCCGAGTATCTCTTTTCCGATGCATTATTCCTCCTTTACTGCATCCCCCGCTCCCTCACATTGACGAATTAACAAAAAATTTGCGTCCATATGAAATACTCTGGATTCCCTGCATTGTCCTCCTAAATCGAGATACATTTCTACGGAAACGATAGGATTTTCTTTGGGGTTCCGAGTATCTCTTTTCCGATGCATTATTCCTCCTTTACTGCATCCCTCGCTCCCTCACATGGACGAATTAACACACAATTTGCGTCCATATGAAATACTCTGGATTCCCTGCATTGTCCTTCTAAATCGAGATACGTTTCTACGGATAAGATAGGATTTTCTTTGGGGTTAAGAGTATCTCTTTTCCGATGCATTATTCCTCCTTTACTGGATTCCTCGCTCCCTCACATTGACGAATTAACACACAATTTGCGTCCATATGAAATACTCTGGATTCCCTGCATTGTCCTTCTAAATCGAGATACGTTTCTACGGAAACGATAGGATTTTCTTTGGGGTTCCGAGTATCTCTTTTCCGATGCATTATTCCTCCTTTACTGCATCCGTCGCTCCCTCACATTGAAGAATTAACACACTATTTGCGTCTATATGAAATACTCTGGATTCCCTGCATTGTCCTTGTAAATCGAGATACGTTTCTACGGAAACGATAGGATTTTCTTTGGGGTTCCAAGTATCTCTTTTCCGATGCATTATTCCTCCTTTACTGCATCCCTCGCTCCCTCACATTGCCGAATTAACACACAAATTGCGTCCATATGAAAGACTCTGGGTTCCCTGCATTATCATTCTAAAATTGCCCGCATCTCGTGGTCGTGCGGTAGCGTTCTGGATTCCCACGTCCGGCTTCCCGGGTTCGTATCCCGGTGGGGTCAGGGATTTTCTCTGCCTCGTGATGGCTGGGTGTTGTGTGCTGTCCTTAGGTTAGTTAGGTTTGAGTAAGTCTAAGTTCTAGGGGACTTATGACCACAGCAGTTGAGTCCCATAGTGCTCAGAGCCATTTGAACCATTTGAACCATTCTAAAACGAGATACGTTTCTACGGAAACGATAGGTTATCCTTTTGGGAGTCGAGTATCTCTTTTCCGATGCATTATTCCTCCTTTACTGCATCCCTCGCTCCCTCACATTCACGAATTAACGCACAATTTGCGTCCATATGATATACTCTGGATTCCCTGCATTGTCCTTCTAAATCGAGATACGTTTCTACGGAAACGATAGGATTTTCTTTGGGGTTCCGAGTATCTCTTTTCCGATGCATTGTTCCTCCTTTACTGCATCCCTCGCTCCCTCACATTGACGAATTAACACACAATTTGCGTCCATATGAAATACTCTGGGTTCCCTGCATTATCATTCTAAAACGAGATAAGTTTCTACGGAAATGATAGGATTATCTTTTGGGAGTCGAGTATCTCTTTTCCGATGCATTATTCCTCCTTTACTGCATCCCTTGCTCCCTCACACTGACGAATTAACACACAATTTGCGTCCATATGAAATACTCTGTATTCCCTGCATTGTCCTTCTAAATCGAGATACGTTTCTACGGAAACGATAGGATTTTCTTTGGGGTTCCGAGTATCTCTTTTCCGATGCATTATTCCTCCTTTACTGCATTCCTCGCTCCCTCACATTGACGAATTAACACACAATTTGTGTCCATATGAAATACTCTGGATTCCCGGCATTGTCCTTCTAAATCGAGATACGTTTCTACGGATAAGATAGGATTTTCTTTGGGGTTAAGAGTATCTCTTTTCCGATGCATTATTCCTCCTTTACTGCATTCCTCGCTCCCTCACATAGACGAATTAACACACAATTTGCGTCCAAATGAAATACTCTGGATTCCCTGCATTGTCCTTCTAAATCGAGATACGTTTCTACGGAAACGATAGGATTTTCTTTGGGGTTCCGAGTATCTCTTTTCCGATGCATTATTCATCCTTTACTGCATCCCTCGCTCCCTCACATTGAAGAATTAACACACAATTTGCGTCCATATGAAATACTCTGGATTCCCTGCATTGTCCTTCTAAATCAAGATACGTTTCTGCGGAAACGATAGGATTTTCTTTGGGGTTCCGAGTATCTCTTTTCCGATGCGTTATTCCTCCTTTACTGCATCCCTCGCTCCCTCACATTGACGAATTAACACACAATTTGCGTCCATATGAAATATTCTGGATTCCCTGCATTGTCCTTCTAAATCGAGATACGTTTCTACGGAAACGATAGGATTTTCTTTGGGTTTCCGCGTATCTCTTTTCCGATGCATTATTCCTCCTTTACTGCATCCCTCGCTTCCTCACATTGACGAATTAACACACAATTTGCGTCCATACGAAATACTTTGGATTCCCTGCATTGTCCTTGTAAATCGAGATACGTTTCTACGGAAACAATAGGATTTTATTTGGGGTTCCGAGTATCTCTTTTCCGATGCATTATTCCTCCTTTACTGCATCCCTCGCTCCCTCACATTGCCGAATTAACACACAAATTGCGTCCATATGAAATACTCTGGGTTCCCTGCATTATCATTCTAAAACGAGATACGTTTCTACGGAAACGATAGGATTTTCTTTTGGGAGTCGAGTATCTCTTTTCCGATGCATTATTCCTCCTTTACTGCATTCCTCGCTCCCTCACATTCACGAATTAACACACAATTTGCGTCCATATGATATACTCTGGATTCCCTGCATTCTCCTCCTAAATCGAGATACGTTTCTACGGAAACGATAGGATTTTCTTTGGGGTTCCGAGTATCTCTTTTCCGATGCATTATTCCTCCTTTACTGCATCCCCCGCTCCCTCACATTGACGAATTAACAAAAAATTTGCGTCCATATGAAATACTCTGGATTCCCTGCATTGTCCTCCTAAATCGAGATACGTTTCTACGGAAACGATAGGATTTTCTTTGGGGTTCCGAGTATCTCTTTTCCGATGCATTATTCCTCCTTTACTGCATCCCTCGCTCCCTCACATTGCCGAATTAACACACAAATTGCGTCCATATGAAATACTCTGGGTTCCCTGCATTATCATTCTAAACCGAGATAAGTTTCTACGGAAACGATAGGATTTTCTTTTGGGAGTCGAGTATCTCTTTTCCGATGCATTATTAATCCTTTACTGCATCCCTCGCTCCCTCACATTCACGAATTAACACACAATTTGCGTCCATATGATATACTCTGGATTCCCTGCATTGTCCTTCTAAATCGAGATACGTTTCTACGGAAACGATAGGATTTTCTTTGGGGTTCCGAGTATCTCTTTTCCGATGCATTATTCCTCCTTTACTGCATCCCTCGCTCCCTCACATTGACGAATTAACACACAATTTGCGTCCATATGAAATACTCTGGATTCCCAGCATTGTCCTCCTAAATCGAGATGCATTTCTACGGAAACGATAGGATTTCTTTGGGGTTCCGAGTATCTCTTTTCCGATGCATTATTCCTCCTTTACTGCATCCCTCGCTCCCTCACATTGACGAATTAACACACAATTTGCGTCCATAAGAAATACTCTGGATTCCCTGCATTGTCCTAAATCGAGATACGTTTCTACGGAAACGATAGGATTTTCTTTGCGGTTCCGAGTATCTCTTTTCCGATGCATTATTTCTCCTTTACTGCATCCCTCGCTCCCTCACATTGCCGAATTAACACACAAATTGCGTCCATATGAAATACTCTGGGTTCCCTGCATTATCATTCTAAAACGAGATAAGTTTCTACGGAAACGATAGGTTTTTGCGTTTGGGAGTCGAGTATCTCTTTTCCGATGCATTATTCCTCCTTTACTGCATCCCTTGCTCCCTCACATTGACGAATTAACACACAATTTGCGTCCATATGAAATACTCTGCATTCCCTGCATTCTCCTTCTAAATCGAGATACGTTTCTACGGAAACGATAGGATTTTCTTTGGGGTTCCGAGTATCTCTTTTCCGATGCATTATTCCTCCTTTACTGCATCCCTCGCTCCCTCACATTGACGAATTAACACACAATTTGCGTCCATATGAAATACTCTGGATTCCCTGCATTTTCCTCCTAAATCGAGATACATTTCTACGGAAACGATAGGATTTTCTTTGGGGTTCCGAGTATCTCTTTTCCGATGCATTATTCCTCCTTTACTGCATCCCTCGCTCCCTCACATTGACGAATTAACACACAATTTGCGTCCATATGAAATACTCTGGATTCCCTGCATTGTCCTTCTAAATCGAGATACGTTTCTACGGATAAGATAGGATTTTCTTTGGGTTTCCGAGTATCTCTTTTCCGATGCATTATTCCTCCTTTACTGCATCCCTCGCTCCGTCACATTGACGAATTAACACACAATTTGCGTCCATATGAAATACTCTGGATTCCCTGCATTGTCCTTCTAAATCGAGATACGTTTCTACGGAAACGATAGGATTTTCTTTAGGGTTCCGCGTATCTCTTTTCCGATGCATTATTCCTCCTTTACTGCATCCCTCGCTCCCTCACATTGTCGAATTAACACACAAATTGCGTCCATATGAAATACTCTGGGTTCCCTGCATTATCATTCTAAAACAGATAAGTTTCTACGGAAACGATAGGATTTTCTTTTGGGAGTCGAGTATCTCCTTTCCGATGCATTATTCCTCCTTTACTGCATCCCTCGCTCCCTCACATTGACGAATTAACACACAATTTGCGTCCATATGATATACTCTGGATTCCCTGCATTGTCCTTCTAAATCGAGATACGTTTCTACGGAAACGAAAGGATTTTCTTTGGGGTTCCGTGTATCTCTTTTCCGATGCATTATTCCTCCTTTACTGCATCCCTCGCTCCCTCACATTGACGAATTAACACACAATTTGCGTCCATATGAAATACTCTGGATTCCCTGCACTGTCCTCCTAAATCGAGATACATTTCTACAGAAACGATAGGATTTTCTTTGGGGTTCCGAGTATCTCTTTTCCGATGCATCATTCCTCCTTTACTGCATCCCTCGCTCCCTCACATTGACGAATTAACACACAATTTGCGTCCATATGAAATACTCTGGATTCCCTGCATTGTCCTTCTAAATCGAGATACGTTTCTACGGATAAGATAGGATTTTCTTTGGGGTTAAGAGTATCTCTTTTCCGATGCATTATTCCTCCTTTACTGCATTCCTCGCTCCCTCACATTGACGAATTAACACACAATTTGTGTCCATATGAAATACTCTGGATTCCCTGCATTGTCCTTCTAAATCGAGGTACGTTTCCACGGATAAGATAGGATTTTCTTTGGGGTTAAGAGTATCTCTTTTCCGATGCATTATTTCTCCTTTACTGCATCCCTCGCTCCCTCACATTGCCGAATTAACACACAAATTGCGTCCATATGAAATACTCTGGGTTCCCTGCATTATCATTCTAAAACGAGATAAGTTTCTACGGGAACGATAGGATTTTCGTTTGGGAGTCGAGTATCTCTTTTCCGATGCATTATTCCTCCTTTACTGCATCCCTTGCTCCCTCACATTGACGAATTAACACACAATTTGCGTCCATATGAAATACTCTGTATTCCCTGCATTCTCCTTCTAAATCGAGATACGTTTCTACGGAAACGATAGGATTTTCTTTGGGGTTCCGAGTATCTCTTTTCCGATGCATTATTCCTCCTTTACTGCATCCCTCGCTCCCTCACATTGACGAATTAACACACAATTTGCGTCCATATGAAATACTCTGGATTCCCTGCATTTTCCTCCTAAATCGAGATACATTTCTACGGAAACGATAGGATTTTCTTTGGGGTTCCGAGTATCTCTTTTCCGATGCATTATTCCTCCTTTACTGCATCCCTCGCTCCCTCACATTGACGAATTAACACACAATTTGTGTCAATATGAAATACTCTGGATTCCCTGCAATGTCCTTCTAAATCGAGATACGTTTCTACGGAAACGATAGGATTTTCTTCGGGGTTCCGAGTATCTCTTTTCCGATGCATTATTTCTCCTTTACTGCATCCCTCGCTCCCTCACATTGCCGAATTAACACACAAATTGCGTCCATATGAAATACTCTGGGTTCCCTGCATTATCATTCTAAAACGAGATAAGTTTCTACGGGAACGATAGGATTTTCGTTTGGGAGTCGAGTATCTCTTTTCCGATGCATTATTCCTCCTTTACTGCATCCCTTGCTCCCTCACATTGACGAATTAACACACAATTTGCGTCCATATGAAATACTCTGTATTCCCTGCATTCTCCTTCTAAATCGAGATACGTTTCTACGGAAACGATAGGATTTTCTTTGGGGTTCCGAGTATCTCTTTTCCGATGTATTATTCCTCCTTTACTGCATCCCTCGCTCCCTCACATTGACGAATTAACACACAATTTGCGTCCATATGAAATACTCTGGATTCCCTGCATTTTCCTCCTAAATCGAGATACGTTTCTACGGATAAGATAGGATTTCCTTTGGGGTTAAGAGTATCTCTTTTCCGATGCATTATTCCTCCTTTACTGCATTCCTCGCTCCCTCACATTGACGAATTAACACACAATTTGCGTCCAAATGAAATACTCTGGATTCCCTGCATTGTCCTTCTAAATCGAGATACGTTTCTACGGAAACGATAGGATTTTCTTTGGGTTTCCGAGTATCTCTTTTCCGATGCATTATTCCTCCTTTACTGCATCCCTCGCTCCCTCACATTGCCGAATTAACACACAAATTGCGTCCATATGAAATACTCTGGGTTCCCTGCATTATCATTCTAAAACGAGATAAGTTTCTACGGAAACGATAGGTTTTTGCGTTTGGGAGTCGAGTATCTCTTTTCCGATGCATTATTCCTCCTTTACTGCATCCCTTGATCCCTCACAGTGACGAATTAACACACAATTTGCGTCCATATGAAATACTCTGGATTCCCTGCATTCTCCTTCTAAATCGAGATACGTTTCTACGGAAACGATAGGATTTTCTTTGGGGTTCCGAGTATCTCTTTTCCGATGCATTATTCCTCCTTTACTGCATCCCTCGCTCCCTCACATTGACGAATTAACACACAATTTGCGTCCATATGAAATACTCTGGATTCCCTGCATTTTCCTCCTAAATCGAGATACATTTCTACGGAAACGATAGGATTTTCTTTGGGGTTCCGAGTATCTCTCTTCCGATGCATTATTCCTCCTTTACTGCATCCCTCGCTCCCTCACATTGACGAATTAACACACAATTTGCGTCCATATGAAATACTCTGGATTCCCTGCATTGTATTTCTAAATCGAGATACGTTTCTACGGATAAGATAGGATTTTCTTTGGGTTTCCGAGTATCTCTTTTCCGATGCATTATTCCTCCTTTACTGCATCCCTCGCTCCGTCACATTGACGAATTAACACAAAATTTGCGTCCATATGAAATACTCTGGATTCCCTGCATTGTCCTTCTAAATCGAGATACGTTTCTACGGAAACGATAGGATTTTCTTTGGGGTTCCGCGTATCTCTTTTCCGATGCATTATTCCTCCTTTACTGCATCCCTCGCTCCCTCACATTGTCGAATTAACACACAAATTGCGTCCATATGAAATACTCTGGGTTCCCTGCATTATCATTCTAAAACAGATAAGTTTCTACGGAAACGATAGGATTTTCTTTTGGGAGTCGAGTATCTCCTTTCCGATGCATTATTCCTCCTTTACTGCATCCCTCGCTCCCTCACATTGACGAATTAACACACAATTTGCGTCCATATGATATACTCTGGATTCCCTGCATTGTCCTTCTAAATTGAGATACGTTTCTACGGAAACGAAAGGATTTTCTTTGGGGTTCCGTGTATCTCTTTTCCGATGCATTATTCCTCCTTTACTGCATCCCTCGCTCCCTCACATTGACGAATTAACACACAATTTGCGTCCATATGAAATACTCTGGATTCCCTGCACTGTCCTCCTAAATCGAGATACATTTCTACAGAAACGATAGGATTTTCTTTAGGGTTCCGAGTATCTCTTTTCCGATGCATCATTCCTCCTTTACTGCATCCCTCGCTCCCTCACATTGACGAATTAACACACAATTTGCGTCCATATGAAATACTCTGGATTCCCTGCATTGTCCTTCTAAATCGAGATACGTTTCTACGGATAAGATAGGATTTTCTTTGGGGTTAAGAGTATCTCTTTTCCGATGCATTATTCCTCCTTTACTGCATTCCTCGCTCCCTCACATTGACGAATTAACACACAATTTGTGTCCATATGAAATACTCTGGATTCCCTGCATTGTCCTTCTAAATCGAGGTACGTTTCCACGGATAAGATAGGATTTTCTTTGGGGTTAAGAGTATCTCTTTTCCGATGCATTATTCCTCCTTTACTGTATTCCTCGCTCCCTCACATTGACGAATTAACACACAATTTGTGTCAATATGAAATACTCTGGATTCCCTGCAATGTCCTTCTAAATCGAGATACGTTTCTACGGAATCGATAGGATTTTCTTCGGGGTTCCGAGTATCTCTTTTCCGATGCATTATTTCTCCTTTACTGCATCCCTCGCTCCCTCACATTGCCGAATTAACACACAAATTGCGTCCATATGAAATACTCTGGGTTCCCTGCATTATCATTCTAAAACGAGATAAGTTTCTACGGGAACGATAGGATTTTCGTTTGGGAGTCGAGTATCTCTTTTCCGATGCATTATTCCTCCTTTACTGCATCCCTTGCTCCCTCACATTGACGAATTAACACACAATTTGCGTCCATATGAAATACTCTGTATTCCCTGCATTCTCCTTCTAAATCGAGATACGTTTCTACGGAAACGATAGGATTTTCTTTGGGGTTCCGAGTATCTCTTTTCCGATGCATTATTCCTCCTTTACTGCATCCCTCGCTCCCTCACATTGACGAATTAACACACAATTTGCGTCCATATGAAATACTCTGGATTCCCTGCATTTTCCTCCTAAATCGAGATACATTTCTACGGAAACGATAGGATTTTCTTTGGGGTTCCGAGTATCTCTTTTCCGATGCAATATTCCTCCTTTACTGCATCCCTCGCTCCCTCACATTGACGAATTAACACACAATTTGCGTCCATATGAAATACTCTGGATTCCCTGCATTGTCCTTCTAAATCGAGATACGTTTCTACGGATAAGATCGGATTTTCTTTGGGTTTCCGCGTATCTCTTTTCCGATGCATTATTCCTCCTTTACTGCATCCCTCGCTCCCTCACATTTTTCGAATTAACACACAAATTGCGACCATATGAAATACTCTGGGTTTCCTGCATTATCATTCTAAAACAGATAAGTTTCTACGGAAACGATAGGATTTTCTTTTGGGAGTCGAGTATCTCCTTTCCGATGCATTATTCCTCCTTTACTGCATCCCTCGCTCCCTCACATTGACGAATTAACACACAATATGCGTCCATATGAAATACTCTGGATTCCCTGCACTGTCCTCCTAAATCGAGATACATTTCTACAGAAACGATAGGATTTTCTTTGGGGTTCCGAGTATCTCTTTTCCGATGCATCATTCCTCCTTTACTGCATCCCTCGCTCCCTCACATTGACGAATTAACACACAATTTGCGTCCATATGAAATACTCTGGATTTTCTGCATTGTCCTTCTAAATCGAGATACGTTTCTACGGATAAGATAGGATTTTCTTTGGGGTTAAGAGTATCTCTTTTCCGATGCATTATTCCTCCTTTACTGCATTCCTCGCTCCCTCACATTGACGAATTAACACACAATTTGTGTCCATATGAAATACTCTGGATTCCCTGCATTGTCCTTCTAAATCGAGGTACGTTTCCACGGATAAGATAGGATTTTCTTTGGGGTTAAGAGTATCTCTTTTCCGATGCATTATTCCTCCTTTACTGTATTCCTCGCTCCCTCACATTGACGAATTAACACACAATTTGTGTCAATATGAAATACTCTGGATTCCCTGCAATGTCCTTCTAAATCGAGATACGTTTCTACGGAAACGATAGGATTTTCTTCGGGGTTCCGAGTATCTCTTTTCCGATGCATTATTTCTCCTTTACTGCATCCCTCGCTCCCTCACATTGCCGAATTAACACACAAATTGCGTCCATATGAAATACTCTGGGTTCCCTGCATTATCATTCTAAAACGAGATAAGTTTCTACGGGAACAATAGGATTTTCGTTTGGGAGTCGAGTATCTCTTTTCCGATGCATTATTCCTCCTTTACTGCATCCCTTGCTCCCTCACATTGACGAATTAACACACAATTTGCGTCCATATGAAATACTCTGGATTCCCTGCATTGTCCTTCTAAATCGAGATACGTTTCTACGGATAAGATAGGATTTTCTTTGGGTTTCCGAGTATCTCTTTTCCGATGCATTATTCCTCCTTTACTGCATCCCTCGCTCCGTCACATTGACGAATTAACACACAATTTGCGTCCATATGAAATACTCTGGATTCCCTGCATTGTCCTTCTAAATCGAGATACGTTTCTACGGAAACGATAGGATTTTCTTTGGGGTTCCGCGTATCTCTTTTCCGATGCATTATTCCTCCTTTACTGCATCCCTCGCTCCCTCACATTGTCGAATTAACACACAAATTGCGTCCATATGAAATACTCTGGGTTCCCTGCATTATCATTCTAAAACAGATAAGTTTCTACGGAAACGATAGGATTTTCTTTTGGGAGTCGAGTATCTCCTTTCCGATGCATTATTCCTCCTTTACTGCATCCCTCGCTCCCTCACATTGACGAATTAACACACAATTTGCGTCCATATGATATACTCTGGATTCCCTGCATTGTCCTTCTAAATCGAGATACGTTTCTACGGAAACGAAAGGATTTTCTTTGGGGTTCCGTGTATCTCTTTTCCGATGCATTATTCCTCCTTTACTGCATCCCTCGCTGCCTCACATTGACGAATTAACACACAATTTGCGTCCATATGAAATACTCTGGATTCCCTGCACTGTCCTCCTAAATCGAGATACATTTCTACAGAAACGATAGGATTTTCTTTGGGGTTCCGAGTATCTCTTTTCCGCTGCATCATTCCTCCTTTACTGCATCCCTCGCTCCCTCACATTGACGAATTAACACACAATTTGCGTCCATATGAAATACTCTGGATTCCCTGCATTGTCCTTCTAAATCGAGATACGTTTCTACGGATAAGATAGGATTTTCTTTGGGGTTAAGAGTATCTCTTTTCCGATGCATTATTCCTCCTTTACTGCATTCCTCGCTCCCTCACATTGACGAATTAACACACAATTTGTGTCCATATGAAATACTCTGGATTCCCTGCATTGTCCTTCTAAATCGAGGTACGTTTCCACGGATAAGATAGGATTTTCTTTGGGGTTAAGAGTATCTCTTTTCCGATGCATTATTCCTCCTTTACTGTATTCCTCGCTCCCTCACATTGACGAATTAACACACAATTTGTGTCAATATGAAGTACTCTGGATTCCCTGCAATGTCCTTCTAAATCGAGATACGTTTCTACGGAAACGATAGGATTTTCTTCGGGGTTCCGAGTATCTCTTTTCCGATGCATTATTTCTCCTTTACTGCATCCCTCGCTCCCTCACATTGCCGAATTAACACACAAATTGCGTCCATATGAAATACTCTGGGTTCCCTGCATTATCATTCTAAAACGAGATAAGTTTCTACGGGAACGATAGGATTTTCGTTTGGGAGTCGAGTATCTCTTTTCCGAAGCATTATTCCTCCTTTACTGCATCCCTTGCTCCCTCACATTGACGAATTAACACACAATTTGCGTCCATATGAAATACTCCGTATTCCCTGCATTCTCCTTCTAAATCGAGATACGTTTCTACGGAAACGATAGGATTTTCTTTGGGGTTCCGAGTATCTCTTTTCCGATGTATTATTCCTCCTTTACTGCATCCCTCGCTCCCTCACATTGACGAATTAACACACAATTTGCGTCCATATGAAATACTCTGGATTCCCTGCATTTTCCTCCTAAATCGAGATACGTTTCTACGGATAAGATAGGATTTCCTTTGGGGTTAAGAGTATCTCTTTTCCGATGCATTATTCCTCCTTTACTGCATTCCTCGCTCCCTCACATTGACGAATTAACACACAATTTGCGTCCAAATGAAATACTCTGGATTCCCTGCATTGTCCTTCTAAATCGAGATACGTTTCTACGGAAACGATAGGATTTTCTTTGGGTTTCCGAGTATCTCTTTTCCGATGCATTATTCCTCCTTTACTGCATCCCTCGCTCCCTCACATTGCCGAATTAACACACAAATTGCGTCCATATGAAATACTCTGGGTTCCCTGCATTATCATTCTAAAACAGATAAGTTTCTACGGAAACGATAGGATTTTCTTTTGGGAGTCGAGTATCTCCTTTCCGATGCATTATTCCTCCTTTACTGCATCCCTCGCTCCCTCACATTGACGAATTAACACACAATTTGCGTCCATATGAAATACTCTGGATTCCCTGCATTGTCCTTGTAAATCGAGATACGTTTCTACGGATAAGATAGGATTTTCTTTGGGTTTCCGAGTATCTCTTTTCCGATGCATTATTCCTCCTTAACTGCATCCCTCGCTCCCTCACATTCACGAATTAACACACAATTTGCGTCCATATGATATACTCTGGATTCCCTGCATTGTCCTTCTAAATCGAGATACGTTTCTACGGAAACGATAGGATTTTCTTTGGGGTTCCGAGTATCTCTTTTCCGATGCATCATTCCTCCTTTACTGCATCCCTCGCTCCCTCACATTGACGAATTAACACACAATTTGCGTCCATATGAAATACTCTGGATTCCCAGCATTGTCCTCCTAAATCGAGATGCATTTCTACGGAAACGATAGGATTTCTTTGGGGTTCCGAGTATCTCTTTTCCGATGCATTATTCCTCCTTTACTGCATCCCTCGCTCCCTCACATTGACGAATTAACACACAATTTGCGTCCATATGAAATACTCTGGATTCCCTGCATTGTCCTTCTAAATCGAGATACGTTTCTACGGAAACGATAGGATTTTCTTTGGGGTTCCGAGTATCTCTTTTCCGATGCATTATTTCTCCTTTACTGCATCCCTCGCTCCCTCACATTGCCGAATTAACACACAAATTGCGTCCATATGAAATACTCTGGGTTCCCTGCATTATCATTCTAAAACGAGATAAGTTTCTACGGAAACGATAGGATTTTCGTTTGGGAGTCGAGTCTCTCTTTTCCGATGCATTATTCCTCCTTTACTGCATCCCTTGCTCCCTCACATTGACGAATTAACACACAATTTGCGTCCATATGAAATACTCTGTATTCCCTGCATTCTCCTTCTAAATCGAGATACGTTTCTACGGAAACGATAGGATTTTCTTTGGGGTTCCGAGTATCTCTTTTCCGATGCATTATTCCTCCTTTACTGCATCCCTCGCTCCCTCACATTGACGAATTAACACACAATTTGCGTCCATATGAAATACTCTGGATTCCCTGCATTTTCCTCCTAAATCGAGATACATTTCTACGGAAACGATAGGATTTTCTTTGGGGTTCCGAGTATCTCTTTTCCGATGCATTATTCCTCCTTTACCGCATCCCTCGCTCCCTCACATTGACGAATTAACACACAATTTGCGTCCATATGAAATACTCTGGATTCCCTGCATTGTCCTTCTAAATCGAGATACGTTTCTACGGATAAGATAGGATTTTCTTTGGGTTTCCGAGTATCTCTTTTCCGATGCATTATTCCTCCTTTACTGCATCCCTCGCTCCCTCACATTGACGAATTAACACACAATTTGCGTCCATATGAAATACTCTGGATTCCCTGCATTGTCCTTCTAAATCGAGATACGTTTCTACGGAAACGATAGGATTTTCTTTGGGGTTCCGCGTATCTCTTTTCCGATGCATTATTCCTCCTTTACTGCATCCCTCGATCCCTCACATTGTCGAATTAACACACAAATTGCGTCCATATGAAATACTCTGGGTTCCCTGCATTATCATTCTAAAACAGATAAGTTTCTACGGAAACGATAGGATTTTCTTTTGGGAGTCGAGTATCTCCTTTCCGATGCATTATTCCTCCTTTACTGCATCCCTCGCTCCCTCACATTGACGAATTAACACACAATTTGCGTCCATATGATATACTCTGGATTCCCTTCATTGTCCTTCTAAATCGAGATACGTTTCTACGGAAACGAAAGGATTTTCTTTGGGGTTCCGTGTATCTGTTTTCCGATGCATTATTCCTCCTTTACTGCATCCCTCGCTCCCTCACATTGACGAATTAACACACAATTTGCGTCCATATGAAATACTCTGGATTCCCTGCATTGTCCTTCTAAATCGAGATACGTTTCTACGGATAAGATAGGATTTTCTTTGGGTTTCCGAGTATCTCTTTTCCGATGCATTATTCCTCCTTTACTGCATCCCTCGCTCCCTCACATTGACGAATTAACACACAATTTGCGTCCATATGAAATACTCTGGATTCCCTGCATTGTCCTTCTAAATCGAGATACGTTTCTACGGAAACGATAGGATTTTCTTTGGGGTTCCGAGTATCTCTTTTCCGATGCATTATTTCTCCTTTACTGCATCCCTCGCTCCCTCACATTACCGAATTAACACACAAATTGCGTCCATATGAAATACTCTGGGTTCCCTGCATTATCATTCTAAAACGAGATAAGTTTCTACGGAAACGATAGGATTTTCGTTTGGGAGTCGGGTCTCTCTTTTCCGATGCATTATTCCTCCTTTACTGCATCCCTTGCTCCCTCACATTGACGAATTAACACACAATTTGCGTCCATATGAAATACTCTGTATTCCCTGCATTCTCCTTCTAAATCGAGATACGTTTCTACGGAAACGATAGGATTTTCTTTGGGGTTCCGAGTATCTCTTTTCCGATGCATTATTCCTCCTTTACTGCATCCCTCGCTCCCTCACATTGACGAATTAACACACAATTTGCGTCCATATGAAATACTCTGGATTCCCTGCATTTTCCTCCTAAATCGAGATACATTTCTACGGAAACGATAGGATTTTCTTTGGGGTTCCGAGTATCTCTTTTCCGATGCATTATTCCTCCTTTACTGCATCCCTCGCTCCCTCACATTGACGAATTAACACACAATTTGCGTCCATATGAAATACTCTGGATTCCCTGCATTGTCCTTCTAAATCGAGATACGTTTCTACGGATAAGATAGGATTTTCTTTGGGTTTCCGAGTATCTCTTTTCCGATGCATTATTCCTCCTTTACTGCATCCCTCGCTCCCTCACATTGACGAATTAACACACAATTTGCGTCCATATGAAATACTCTGGATTCCCTGCATTGTCCTTCTAAATCGAGATACGTTTCTACGGAAACGATAGGATTTTCTTTGGGGTTCCGCGTATCTCTTTTCCGATGCATTATTCCTCCTTTACTGCATCCCTCGCTCCCTCACATTGTCGAATTAACACACAAATTGCGTCCATAAGAAATACTCTGGGTTCCCTGCATTATCATTCTAAAACAGATAAGGTTCTACGGAAACGATCGGATTTTCTTTTGGGAGTCGAGTATCTCCTTTCCGATGCATTATTCCTCCTTTACTGCATCCCTCGCTCCCTCACATTGACGAATTAACACACAATTTGCGTCCATATGATATACTCTGGATTCCCTGCATTGTCCTTCTAAATCGAGATACGTTTCTCCGGAAACGAAAGGATTTTCTTTGGGGTTCCGTGTATCTGTTTTCCGATGCATTATTCCTTCTTTACTGCATCCCTCGCTCCCTCACATTGACGAATTAACACACAATTTGCGTCCATATGAAATACTCTGGATTCCCTGCACTGTCCTCCTAAATCGAGATACATTTCTACAGAAACGATAGGATTTTCTTCGGGGTTCCGAGTATCTCTTTTCCGATGCATTATTTCTCCTTTACTGCATCCCTCGCTCCCTCACATTGCCGAATTAACACACAAATTGCGTCCATATGAAATACTCTGGGTTCCCTGCATTATCATTCTAAAACGAGATAAGTTTCTACGGGAACAATAGGATTTTCGTTTGGGAGTCGAGTATCTCTTTTCCGATGCATTATTCCTCCTTTACTGCATCCCTTGCTCCCTCACATTGACGAATTAACACACAATTTGCGTCCATATGAAATACTCTGGATTCCCTGCATTGTCCTTCTAAATCGAGATATGTTTCTACGGATAAGATAGGATTTTCTTTGGGTTTCCGAGTATCTCTTTTCCGATGCATTATTCCTCCTTTACTGCATCCCTCGCTCCGTCACATTGACGAATTAACACACAATTTGCGTCCATATGAAATACTCTGGATTCCCTGCATTGTCCTTCTAAATCGAGATACGTTTCTACGGAAACGATAGGATTTTCTTTGGGGTTCCGCGTATCTCTTTTCCGATGCATTATTCCTCCTTTACTGCATCCCTCGCTCCCTCACATTGTCGAATTAACACACAAATTGCGTCCATATGAAATACTCTGGGTTCCCTACATTATCATTCTAAAACAGATAAGTTTCTACGGAAACGATAGGATTTTCTTTTGGGAGTCGAGTATCTCCTTTCCGATGCATTATTCCTCCTTTACTGCATCCCTCGCTCCCTCACATTGACGAATTAACACACAATTTGCGTCCATATGATATACTCTGGATTCCCTGCATTGTCCTTCTAAATCGAGATACGTTTCTACGGAAACGAAAGGATTTTCTTTGGGGTTCCGTGTATCTCTTTTCCGATGCATTATTCCTCCTTTACTGCATCCCTCGCTGCCTCACATTGACGAATTAACACACAATTTGCGTCCATATGAAATACTCTGGATTCCCTGCACTTTTCTCCTAAATCGAGATACATTTCTACAGAAACGATAGGATTTTCTTTGGGGTTCCGAGTATCTCTTTTCCGCTGCATCATTCCTCCTTTACTGCATCCCTCGCTCCCTCACATTGACGAATTAACACACAATTTGCGTCCATATGAAATACTCTGGATTCCCTGCATTGTCCTTCTAAATCGAGATACGTTTCTACGGATAAGATAGGATTTTCTTTGGGGTTAAGAGTATCTCTTTTCCGATGCATTATTCCTCCTTTACTGCATTCCTCGCTCCCTCACATTGACGAATTAACACACAATTTGTGTCCATATGAAATACTCTGGATTCCCTGCATTGTCCTTCTAAATCGAGGTATGTTTCCACGGATAAGATAGGATTTTCTTTGGGGTTAAGAGTATCTCTTTTCCGATGCATTATTCCTCCTTTACTGTATTCCTCGCTCCCTCACATTGACGAATTAACACACAATTTGTGTCAATATGAAGTACTCTGGATTCCCTGCAATGTCCTTCTAAATCGAGATACGTTTCTACGGAAACGATAGGATTTTCTTCGGGGTTCCGAGTATCTCTTTTCCGATGCATTATTTCTCCTTTACTGCATCCCTCGCTCCCTCACATTGCCGAATTAACACACAAATTGCGTCCATATGAAATACTCTGGGTTCCCTGCATTATCATTCTAAAACGAGATAAGTTTCTACGGGAACGATAGGATTTTCGTTTGGGAGTCGAGTATCTCTTTTCCGATGCATTATTCCTCCTTTACTGCATCCCTTGCTCCCTCACATTGACGAATTAACACACAATTTGCGTCCATATGAAATACTCCGTATTCCCTGCATTCTCCTTCTAAATCGAGATACGTTTCTACGGAAACGATAGGATTTTCTTTGGGGTTCCGAGTATCTCTTTTCCGATGTATTATTCCTCCTTTACTGCATCCCTCGCTCCCTCACATTGACGAATTAACACACAATTTGCGTCCATATGAAATACTCTGGATTCCCTGCATTTTCCTCCTAAATCGAGATACGTTTCTACGGATAAGATAGGATTTCCTTTGGGGTTAAGAGTATCTCTTTTCCGATGCATTATTCCTCCTTTACTGCATTCCTCGCTCCCTCACATTGACGAATTAACACACAATTTGCGTCCAAATGAAATACTCTGGATTCCCTGCATTGTCCTTCTAAATCGAGATACGTTTCTACGGAAACGATAGGATTTTCTTTGGGTTTCCGAGTATCTCTTTTCCGATGCATTATTCCTCCTTTACTGCATCCCTCGCTCCCTCACATTGCCGAATTAACACACAAATTGCGTCCATATGAAATACTCTGGGTTCCCTGCATTATCATTCTAAAACAGATAAGTTTCTACGGAAACGATAGGATTTTCTTTTGGGAGTCGAGTATCTCCTTTCCGATGCATTATTCCTCCTTTACTGCATCCCTCGCTCCCTCACATTGACGAATTAACACACAATTTGCGTCCATATGAAATACTCTGGATTCCCTGCATTGTCCTTGTAAATCGAGATACGTTTCTACGGATAAGATAGGATTTTCTTTGGGTTTCCGAGTATCTCTTTTCCGATGCATTATTCCTCCTTAACTGCATCCCTCGCTCCCTCACATTCACGAATTAACACACAATTTGCGTCCATATGATATACTCTGGATTCCCTGCATTGTCCTTCTAAATCGAGATACGTTTCTACGGAAACGATAGGATTTTCTTTGGGGTTCCGAGTATCTCTTTTCCGATGCATCATTCCTCCTTTACTACATCCCTCGCTCCCTCACATTGACGAATTAACACACAATTTGCGTCCATATGAAATACTCTGGATTCCCAGCATTGTCCTCCTAAATCGAGATGCATTTCTACGGAAACGATAGGATTTCTTTGGGGTTCCGAGTATCTCTTTTCCGATGCATTATTCCTCCTTTACTGCATCCCTCGCTCCCTCACATTGACGAATTAACACACAATTTGCGTCCATATGAAATACTCTGGATTCCCTGCATTGTCCTTCTAAATCGAGATACGTTTCTACGGAAACGATAGGATTTTCTTTGGGGTTCCGAGTATCTCTTTTCCGATGCATTATTTCTCTTTTACTGCATCCCTCGCTCCCTCACATTGCCGAATTAACACACAAATTGCGTCCATATGAAATACTCTGGGTTCCCTGCATTATCATTCTAAAACGAGATAAGTTTCTACGGAAACGATAGGATTTTCGTTTGGGAGTCGAGTCTCTCTTTTCCGATGCATTATTCCTCCTTTACTGCATCCCTTGCTCCCTCACATTGACGAATTAACACACAATTTGCGTCCATATGAAATACTCTGTATTCCCTGCATTCTCCTTCTAAATCGAGATACGTTTCTACGGAAACGATAGGATTTTCTTTGGGGTTCCGAGTATCTCTTTTCCGATGCATTATTCCTCCTTTACTGCATCCCTCGCTCCCTCACATTGACGAATTAACACACAATTTGCGTCCATATGAAATACTCTGGATTCCCTGCATTTTCCTCCTAAATCGAGATACATTTCTACGGAAACGATAGGATTTTCTTTGGGGTTCCGAGTATCTCTTTTCCGATGCATTATTCCTCCTTTACCGCATCCCTCGCTCCCTCACATTGACGAATTAACACACAATTTGCGTCCATATGAAATACTCTGGATTCCCTGCATTGTCCTTCTAAATCGAGATACGTTTCTACGGATAAGATAGGATTTTCTTTGGGTTTCCGAGTATCTCTTTTCCGATGCATTATTCCTCCTTTACTGCATCCCTCGCTCCCTCACATTGACGAATTAACACACAATTTGCGTCCATATGAAATACTCTGGATTCCCTGCATTGTCCTTCTAAATCGAGATACGTTTCTACGGAAACGATAGGATTTTCTTTGGGGTTCCGCGTATCTCTTTTCCGATGCATTATTCCTCCTTTACTGCATCCCTCGATCCCTCACATTGTCGAATTAACACACAAATTGCGTCCATATGAAATACTCTGGGTTCCCTGCATTATCATTCTAAAACAGATAAGTTTCTACGGAAACGATAGGATTTTCTTTTGGGAGTCGAGTATCTCCTTTCCGATGCATTATTCCTCCTTTACTGCATCCCTCGCTCCCTCACATTGACGAATTAACACACAATTTGCGTCCATATGATATACTCTGGATTCCCTGCATTGTCCTTCTAAATCGAGATACGTTTCTACGGAAACGAAAGGATTTTCTTTGGGGTTCCGTGTATCTGTTTTCCGATGCATTATTCCTCCTTTACTGCATCCCTCGCTCCCTCACATTGACGAATTAACACACAATTTGCGTCCATATGAAATACTCTGGATTCCCTGCATTGTCCTTCTAAATCGAGATACGTTTCTACGGATAAGATAGGATTTTCTTTGGGTTTCCGAGTATCTCTTTTCCGATGCATCATTCCTCCTTTACTGCATCCCTCGCTCCCTCACATTGACGAATTAACACACAATTTGCGTCCATATGAAATACTCTGGATTCCCTGCATTGTCCTTCTAAATCGAGATACGTTTCTACGGAAACGATAGGATTTTCTTTGGGGTTCCGAGTATCTCTTTTCCGATGCATTATTTCTCCTTTACTGCATCCCTCGCTCCCTCACATTACCAAATTAACACACAAATTGCGTCCATATGAAATACTCTGGGTTCCCTGCATTATCATTCTAAAACGAGATAAGTTTCTACGGAAACGATAGGATTTTCGTTTGGGAGTCGAGTCTCTCTTTTCCGATGCATTATTCCTCCTTTACTGCATCCCTTGCTCCCTCACATTGACGAATTAACACACAATTTGCGTCCATATGAAATACTCTGTATTCCCTGCATTCTCCTTCTAAATCGAGATACGTTTCTACGGAAACGATAGGATTTTCTTTGGGGTTCCGAGTATCTCTTTTCCGATGCATTATTCCTCCTTTACTGCATCCCTCGCTCCCTCACATTGACGAATTAACACACAATTTGCGTCCATATGAAATACTCTGGATTCCCTGCATTTTCCTCCTAAATCGAGATACATTTCTACGGAAACGATAGGATTTTCTTTGGGGTTCCGAGTATCTCTTTTCCGATGCATTATTCCTCCTTTACTGCATCCCTCGCTCCCTCACATTGACGAATTAACACACAATTTGCGTCCATATGAAATACTCTGGATTCCCTGCATTGTCCTTCTAAATCGAGATACGTTTCTACGGATAAGATAGGATTTTCTTTGGGTTTCCGAGTATCTCTTTTCCGATGCATTATTCCTCCTTTACTGCATCCCTCGCTCCCTCACATTGACGAATTAACACACAATTTGCGTCCATATGAAATACTCTGGATTCCCTGCATTGTCCTTCTAAATCGAGATACGTTTCTACGGAAACGATAGGATTTTCTTTGGGGTTCCGCGTATCTCTTTTCCGATGCATTATTCCTCCTTTACTGCATCCCTCGCTCCCTCACATTGTCGAATTAACACACAAATTGCGTCCATATGAAATACTCTGGGTTCCCTGCATTATCATTCTAAAACAGATAAGTTTCTACGGAAACGATAGGATTTTCTTTTGGGAGTCGAGTATCTCCTTTCCGATGCATTATTCCTCCTTTACTGCATCCCTCGCTCCCTCACATTGACGAATTAACACACAATTTGCGTCCATATGATATACTCTGGATTCCCTGCATTGTCCTTCTAAATCGAGATACGTTTCTACGGAAACGAAAGGATTTTCTTTGGGGTTCCGTGTATCTGTTTTCCGATGCATTATTCCTTCTTTACTGCATCCCTCGCTCCCTCACATTGACGAATTAACACACAATTTGCGTCCATATGAAATACTCTGGATTCCCTGCACTGTCCTCCTAAATCGAGATACATTTCTACAGAAACGATAGGATTTTCTTTGGGGTTCCGAGTATCTCTTTTCCGATGCATCATTCCTCCTTTACTGCATCCCTCGCTCCCTCACATTGACGAATTAACACACAATTTGCGTCCATATGAAATACTCTGGATTCCCTGCATTGTCCTTCTAAATCGAGATACGTTTCTACGGATAAGATAGGATTTTCTTTGGGGTTAAGAGTATCTCTTTTCCGATGCATTATTCCTCCTTTACTGCATTCCTCGCTCCCTCACATTGACGAATTAACACACAATTTGTGTCCATATGAAATACTCTGGATTCCCTGCATTGTCCTTCTAAATCGAGGTACGTTTCCACGGATAAGATAGGATTTTCTTTGGGGTTAAGAGTATCTCTTTTCCGATGCATTATTCCTCCTTTACTGCATTCCTCGCTCCCTCACATTGACGAATTAACACACAATTTGTGTCAATATGAAATACTCTGGATTCCCTGCAATGTCCTTCTAAATCGAGATACGTTTCTACGGAAACGATAGGATTTTCTTTGGGGTTCCGAGTATCTCTTTTCCGATGCATTATTTCTCCTTTACTGCATCCCTCGCTCCCTCACATTGCCGAATTAACACACAAATTGCGTCCATATGAAATACTCTGGGTTCCCTGCATTATCATTCTAAAACGAGATAAGTTTCTACGGGAACGATAGGATTTTCGTTTGGGAGTCGAGTATCTCTTTTCCGATGCATCATTCCTCCTTTACTGCATCCCTTGCTCCCTCACATTGACGAATTAACACACAATTTGCGTCCATATGAAATACTCTGTATTCCCTGCATTCTCCTTCTAAATCGAGATACGTTTCTACGGAAACGATAGGATTTTCTTTGGGGTTCCGAGTATCTCTTTTCCGATGCATTATTCCTCCTTTACTGCATTCCTCGCTCCCTCACATTGACGAATTAACACACAATTTGCGTCCAAATGAAATACTCTGGATTCCCTGCATTGTCCTTCTAAATCGAGATACGTTTCTACGGAAACGATAGGATTTTCTTTGGGTTTCCGAGTATCTCTTTTCCGATGCATTATTCCTCCTTTACTGCATCCCTCGCTCCCTCACATTGCCGAATTAACACACAAATTGCGTCCATATGAAATACTCAGGGTTCCCTGCATTATCATTCTAAAACAGATAAGTTTCTACGGAAACGATAGGATTTTCTTTTGGGAGTCGAGTATCTCCTTTCCGATGCATTATTCCTCCTTTACTGCATCCCTCGCTCCCTCACATTGACGAATTAACACACAATTTGCGTCCATATGATGTACTCTGGATTCCCTGCATTGTCCTTCTAAATCGAGATACGTTTCTACGGAAACGAAAGGATTTTCTTTGGGGTTCCGTGTATCTCTTTTCCGATGCATTATTCCTCCTTTACTGCATCCCTCGCTCCCTCACATTGACGAATTAACACACAATTTGTGTCCATATGAAATACTCTGGATTCCCTGCATTGTCCTTCTAAATCGAGGTACGTTTCCACGGATAAGATAGGATTTTCTTTGGGGTTAAGAGTATCTCTTTTCCGATGCATTATTCCTCCTTTACTGCATCCCTCGCTCCCTCACATTGACGAATTAACACACAATTTGCGTCCATATGAAATACTCTGGATTCCCTGCATTGTCCTTCTAAATCGAGATACGTTTCTACGGAAACGATAGGATTTTCTTTGGGGTTCCGAGTATCTCTTTTCCGATGCATTATTTCTCCTTTACTGCATCCCTCGCTCCCTCACATTGCCGAATTAACACACAAATTGCGTCTATATGAAATACTCTGGGTTCCCTGCATTATCATTCTAAAACGAGATAAGTTTCTACGGAAACGATAGGATTTTCGTTTGGGTGTCGAGTATCTCTTTTCCGATGCATTATTCCTCCTTTACTGCATCCCTTGCTCCCTCACATTGACGAATTAACACACAATTTGCGTCCATATGAAATACTCTGTATTCCCTGCATTCTCCTTCTAAATCGAGATACGTGTCTACGGAAACGATAGGATTTTCTTTGGGGTTCCGAGTATCTCTTTTCCGATGCATTATTCCTCCTTTACTGCATCCCTCGCTCCCTCACATTGACGAATTAACACACTATTTGCGTCCATATGAAATACTCTGGATTCCCTGCATTTTCTTCCTAAATCGAGATACATTTCTACGGAAACGATAGGATTTTCTTTGGGGTTCCGAGTATCTCTTTTCCGATGCATTATTCCTCCTTTACTGCATCCCTCGCTCCCTCACATTGACGAATTAACAAACAATTTGCGTCCATATGAAATACTCTGGATTCCCTGCATTGTCCTTCTAAATCGAGATACGTTTCTACGGATAAGATAGGATATTCTTTGGGGTTAAGAGTATCTCTTTTCCGATGCATTATTCCTCCTTTACTGCATTCCTCGCGCCCTCACATTGACGAATTAACACACAATTTGTGTCCATATGAAATACTCTGGATTCCCTGCATTGTCCTTCTAAATCGAGATACGTTTCAACGGAAACGATAGGATTTTCTTTGGGGTTCCGAGTATCTCTTTTCCGATGCATTATTCCTCCTTTACTGCATCCCTCGCTCCCTCACATTGAAGAATTAACACACAATTTGCGTCTATATGAAATACTCTGGATTCCCTGCATTGTCCTTCTAAATCGAGATACGTTTTTACGGAAACGGTACGATTTTCCTTGGGGTTCCGAGTATCTCTTTTCCGATGCATTATTCCTCCTTTACTGCATCCCTCGTTCCCTCAAATTGACAAATTAACACACAATTTGCGTCCATATGAAATACTCTGGATTCCCTGCATTGTCCTTGTAAATCGAGATACGTTACTACGAAAACGATAGGATTTCCTTTGGGGTTCCGAGTATCTCTTTTCCGATGCATTATTCCTCCTTCACTGCATCCCTCGCTCCCTCACATTGACGAATTAACACACAATTTGCGTCCATATGATATTCTCTGGATTCCCTGCATTGTCCTTCTAAATCGAGATACGTTTCTACGGAAACGATAGGATCTTCTTTGGGGTTCCGAGTATCTCTTTTCCGATGCATTATTCCTCCTTTACTGCATCCCTCGCTCCCTCACATTGACGAATTAACACACAATTTGCGTCCATATGAAATACTCTGGATTCCAGCATTGTCCTCCTAAATCGAGATACGTTTCTACGGAGACGATAGGATTTTCTTTGGGGTTCCGAGTATCTCCTTTCCGATGCGTTATTCCTGCTTTACTGCATCCCTCGCTCCCTCACATTGACGAATTATTACACAATTTGCGTCCATTTGAAATACTCAGGTTTCCCTGCATTGTCCTTCTAAATCGAAATACAATTCTACGGAAACGATAGGATTTTCTTTGGGGTTCCGAGTATCTCTTTTCCGATGCATTATTGATCCTTTACTGCATCCCTCGCTAACTCACATTGACGAATTAACACACAATTTGCGTCCATATGAAATACTCTGGATTCCCTGCATTGTCCTTCTAAATCGAGATACGTTTCTACGGAAACGATAGGATTTTCTTTGGGGTTCCGAGTATCTCTTTTCCGATGCATTATTCCTCCTTTACTGCATTCCTCGCCCCCTCACATTGACGAATTAACACACAATTTGTGTCCATATGATATACTCTGGATTCCCTGCATTGTCCTTCTAAATCGAGATACGATTCTACGGAAACGATAGGATTTTCTTTGGGGTTCCGAGTATCTCTTTTCCGATGCATTATTCCTCCTTTACTGCATACCTCGCTCCCTCACATTGACGAATTAACACACAATTTGCGTCCATATGAAATACTCTGGATTCCCAGCATTGTCCTCCTAAATCGAGATGCATTTCTACGGAAACGATAGGATTTCTTTGGGGTTCCGAGTATCTCTTTTCCGATGCATTATTCCTCCTTTACTGGATCCCTCGCTCCCTCACATTGACGAATTAACACACAATTTGCGTCCATATGAAATACTCTGGATTCCCTGCATTGTCCTTCTAAATCGAGATACGTTTCTACGGAAACGATAGGATTTTCTTTGGGGATCCGAGTATCTCTTTTCCGATGCATTATTTCTCCTTTACTGCATCCCTCGCTCCCTCACATTGCCGAATTAACACACAAATTGCGTCCAAATGAAATACTCTGGATTCCCTGCATTGTCCTTCTAAATCGAGATACGTTTCTACGGAAACGATAGGATTTTCTTTGGGTTTCCGAGTATCTCTTTTCCGATGCATTATTCCTCCTTTACTGCATTCCTCGCCCCCTCACATTGACGAATTAACACACAATTTGTGTCCATATGAAATACTCTGGATTCCCTGCATTGTCCTTCTAAATCGAGATACGTTTCTACGGATAAGATAGGATTTTCTTTGGGGTTAAGAGTATCTCTTTTCCGATGCATTATTCCTCCCTTACTGCATTCCTCGCTCCCTCACATTGACGAATAAACACACTATTTGTGTCCATATGAAATACTCTGGATTCCCTGCATTGTCCTTCTAAATCGAGATACGTTTCCACGGAAAAGATAGGATTTTCTTTGGGGTTCCGAGTATCTCTTTTCCGATGCATTATTCCTCCTTTACTGCATCCCTCGCACCCTCACATTGCCGAATTAACACACAAATTGCGTCCATAAAAAATACTCTGGGTTCCCTGCATTATCATTCTAAAACGAGATAAGTTTCTACGGAAACGAAGGATTTTCTTTTGGGAGTCGAGTATCTCTTTTCCGATGCATTATTCCTCCTTTACTGCATCCCTCGCTCCCTCACATTCACGAATTAACACACAATTTGCGTCCATATGATATACTCTGGATTCCCTGCATTGTCCTTCTAAATCGAGATACGTTTCTACGGAAACGATAGGATTTTCTTTGGGGTTCCGAGTAGCTCTTTTCCGATGCATTAATCCTCCTTTACTGCATCCCTCGCTCCCTCACATTGACGAATTAACACACAATTTGCGTCCATATGAAATACTCTGGATTCCCTGCATTGTCCTCCTAAATCGAGATACATTTCTACGGAAACGATAGGATTTTCTTTGGGGTTCCGAGTATCACTTTTCCGATGCATTATTCCTCCTTTACTGCATCCTTCGCTCCCTCACATTGCCGAATTAACACACAATTTGCGTCCATATGAAACACTCTGGATTCCCTGCATTGTCCTTCTAAATCGAGATACGTTTCTACGGAAACGATAGGATTTTCTTTGGGGATCCGAGTATCTCTTTTCCGATGCATTATTCCTCCTTTACTGCATCCCTCGCTCCCTCACATTGCCGAATTAACACACAAATTGCGTCCATATGAAATACTCTGGGTTCCCTGCATTATCATTCTAAACCGAGATAAGTTTCTACGGAAACGATAGGATTTTCTTTTGGGAGTCGAGTATCTCTTTTTCGATGCATTATTCCTCCTTTACTGCATCCCTCGCTCCCTCACATTCACGAATTAACACACAATTTGCGTCCATATGATATGCTCTGGATTCCCTGCATTGTCCTTCTAAATCGAGATACGTTTCTACGGAAATGATAGGATTTTCTTTGGGGTTCCGAGTATCTCTTTTCCGATGCATTATTCCTCCTTTACTGCATCCCTCGCTCCCTCACATTGACGAATTAACACACAATTTGCGTCCATATGAAATACTCTGGATTCCCTGCATTGTCCTCCTAAATCGAGATACATTTCTACGGAAACGATAGGATTTTCTTTGGGGTTCCGAGTATCTCTTTTCCGATGCATTATTCCTCCTTTACTGCATCCCTCGCTCCCTCACATTGACGAATTAACACACAATTTGCGTCCATATGAAATACTCTGGATTCCCTGCATTGTCCTTCTAAATCGAGATACGTTTCTACGGATAAGATAGGATTTCCTTTGGGGTTAAGAGTATCTCTTTTCCGATGCATTATTCCTCCTTTACTGCATTCCTCGCTCCCTCACATTGACGAATTAACACACAATTTGTGTCCATATGAAATACTCTGGATTCCCTGCATTGTCCTTCTAAATCGAGATACGTTTCTACGGAAACGATAGGATTTTCTTTGGGGTTCCGAGTATCTCTTTTCCGATGCATTATTCCTCCTTTACTGCATCCCTCGCTCCCTCACATTGAAGAATTAACACACAATTTGCGTCTATATGAAATACTCTGGATTCCCTGCATTGTCCTTCTAAATCGAGATACGTTTCTACGGAAACGGTAGAATTTTCCTTGGGGTTCTGAGTATCTCTTTTCCGATGCATTATTCCTCCTTTACTGCATCCCTCGCTCCCTCACATTGACGAATTAACACACAATTTGCGTCCATATGAAATACTCTGGATTCCCTGCATTGTCCTTCTAAATCGAGATACGTTTCTACGGAAACGATAGGATTTTCTTTGGGGTTCCTAGTATCTCTTTTCCGATGCATTATTCCTCCTTTACTGCATCCCTCGCTCCCTCACATTGACGAATTAACACACAATTTGCGTCCATATGATATACTCTGGATTCCCTGCATTGTCCTTCTAAATCGAGATACGTTTCTACGGAAACGATAGGATCTTCTTTGGGGTTCCGAGTATCTCTTTTCCGATGCATTATTCCTCCTTTACTGCATCCCTCGCTCCCTCACATTGACGAATTAACACACAATTTGCGTCCATATGAGATACTCTGGATTCCCTGCATTGACCTCCTAAATCGAGATACGTTTCAACGGAAACGATAGGATTTTCTTTGGGGTCCCGAGTATCTCTTTTCCGATGCGTTATTCCTCCTTTACTGCATCCCTCGCTCCCTCACATTGACGAATTAACACACAATTTGCGTCCATATGAAATACTCTGGATTCCCTGCATTGTCCTTCTAAATCGAGATACGTTTCTACGGAAACGATAGGATTTTCTTTGGGGTTCCGAGTATCTCATTTCCGATGCATTATTCCTCCTTTACTGCATCCCTCGCTCCCTCACATTGAAGAATTAACACACAATTTGCGTCTATATGAAATACTCTGGATTCCCTGCATTGTCCTTCTAAATCGAGATACGTTTCTACGGAAACGATAAGATTTTCTTTGGGGTTCCGCGTATCCCTTTTCCGTTGCATTATTCCTCCTTTACTGCATCCCTCGCTCCCTCACATTGACGAATTAACACACAATTTGCGTCCATATGATATACTCTGGATTCCCTGCATTGTCCTTCTAAATCGAGATACGTTTCTACGGAAACGATACGATCTTCTTTGGGGTTCCGAGTATCTCTTTTCCGATGCATTATTCCTCCTTTACTGCATCCCTCGCTCCCTCACATTGACGAATTAACACACAATTTGCGTCCATATGAGATACTCTGGATTCCCTGCATTGTCCTCCTAAATCGAGATACGTTTCAACGGAGACGATAGGATTTTCTTTGGGGTTCCGAGTATCTCTTTTCCGATGCGTTATTCCTCCTTTACTGCATCCCTCGCTCCCTCACATTGACGAATTAACACACAATTTGCGTCCATATGAAATACTCAGGATACCCTGCATTGTCCTTCTAAATCGAGATACAATTCTACGGAAACGATAGGATTTTCTTTGGGGTTCCGAGTATCTCTTTGCCGATGCATTATTCCTCCTTTACTGCATCCCACGCTAACTCACATTGACGAATTAACACACAATTGGCGTCCATATGATATACTCCTGATTCCCTGCATTGTCCTTCTAAATCGAGATACGTTTCTACGGATAAGATAGGATTTTCTTTGGGGTTCCGAGTATCTCTTTTCCGATGCATTATTCCTCCTTTATTGCATCCCTCGCTCCCTCACATTGACGAATTAACACACAATTTGCGTCCATATGAAATACTCTGGATTCCCTGCATTGTCCTTCTAAATCAGGATTCGTTTTTACGGAAACGACAGGATTTTCTTTGGGGTTCCGAGTATCTCTTTTCCGATGCATTATTCCTCCTTTACTGCGTCCCTCGCTCCCTCACATTGCCGAATTAACACACAAATTGCGTCCATATGAAATACTCTGGGTTCCCTGCATTATCTTTCTAAATCGAGATACGTTTCTACGGAAACGACAGGATTTTCTTTTGGGAGTCGAGTATCTCTTTTCCGATGCATTATTCCTCCTTTACTGCATCCCTCGCTCCCTCACATTGACGAATTAACACACAATTTGCGTCCATATGAAATACTCTGGATTCCCTGCATTGTCCTTCTAAATCGAGATACGTTTCTACGGATAAGATAGGATTTTCTTTGGGGTTAAGAGTATCTCTTTTCCGATGCATTATTCCTCCTTTACTGCATTCCTCGCTCCCTCACATTGACGAATTAACACACAATTTGTGTCCATATGAAATACTCTGGATTCCCTGCATTGTCCTTCTAAATCGAGATACGTTTCTACGGAAACGATAGGATTTTCTTTGGGGTTCCGAGTATCTCTTTTCCGATGCATTATTCCTCCTTTAGTGCATCCCCCGCTCCCTCACATTGAAGAATTAACACACAATTTGCGTCTATATGAAATACTCTGAATTCCCTGCATTGTCCTTCTAAATCGATATACGTTTCTACGGAAACGGTAGAATTTTCCTTGGGGTTCTTAGTATCTCTTTTCCGATGCATTATTCCTCCTTTACTGCATCCCTCGCTCCCTCACATTGACGAATTAACACACAATTTGCGTCCATATGAGATACTCTGGATTCCCTGCATTGTCCTCCTAAATCGAGATACGTTTCAACGGAAACGATAGGATTTTCTTTGGGGTTCCGAGTATCTCTTTTCCGATGCGTTATTCCTCCTTTACTGCATCCCTCGCTCCCTCACATTGACGAATTAACACACAATTTGCGTCCATATGAAATACTCTGGATTCCCTGCATTGTCCTTCTAAATCGGGATTCGTTTCTACGGAAACGACAGGATTTTCTTTGGGGTTCCGAGTATCTCTTTTCCGATGCATTATTCCTCCTTTACTGCATTCCTCGCTCCCTCACATTAACGAATTAACACACAATTTGTGTCCATATGAAATACTCTGGATTCCCTGCATTGTCCTTCTAAATCGAGATACGTTTCTACAGAAACGATAGGATTTTCTTTGGGGTTCCGAGTATCTCTTTTCCGATGCATTATTCCTCCTTTACTGCATCCCTCGCTCCCTCACATTGACGAATTAACACACAATTTGCGTCTATATGAAATACTCTGGATTCCCTGCATTGTCCTTCTAAATCGAGATACGTTTCTACGGAAACGATAGGATTTTCTTTGGGGTTAAGAGTATCTCTTTTCCGATGCATTATTCCCCCTTTACTGCATCCCTCGCTCCTTCACATTGACGAATTAACACACAATTTGTGTCCATATGATATACTCTGGATTCCCTGCATTGTCCTTCTAAATCGAGATACGTTTCTACGGAAACGATAGGATCTTCTTTGGGGTTCCGAGTATCTCTTTTCCGATGCATTATTCCTCCTTTACTGCATCCCTCGCTCCCTCACATTGACGAATTAACACACAATTTGCGTCCATATGAGATACTCTGGATTCCCTGCATTTTCCTCCTAAATCGAGATACGTTTCAACGGAGACGATAGGATTTTCTTTGGGGTTCCGAGTATCTCTTTTCCGATGCGTTATTCCTCCTTTACTGCATCCCTCGCTCCCTCACATTGACGAATTAACACACAATTTGCGTCCATATGAAATACTCAGGATACCCTGCATTGTCCTTCTAAATCGAGATACAATTCTACGGAAACGATAGGATTTTCTTTGGGGTTCCGAGTATCTCTTTTCCGATGCATTATTCCTCCTTTACTGCATCCCTCGCTAACTCACATTGACGAATTAACACACAATTTGCGTCCATATGAAATACTCTGGATTCCTGCATTGTCCTTCTAAATCGAGATACGTTTCTACGGATAAGATCGGATTTTCTTTCGGGTTCCGAGTATCTCTTTTCCGATGCATTATTCCTCCTTTACTGCATCCCTCGCTCCCTCACATTGACGAATTAACACACAATTTGCGTCCATATGAAATACTCTGGATTCCCTGCATTGTCCTTCTAAATCGAGATACAATTCTACGGAAACGATAGGATTTTCTTTGGGGTTCCGAGTATCTCTTTTCCGATGCATTATTCCTCCTTTACTGCATCCCTCGCTAACTCACATTGACGAATTAACACACAATTTGCGTCCATATGAAATACTCTGGATTCCCTGCATTGTCCTTCTAAATCGAGATACGTTTCTACGGATAAGATCTAATTTTCTTTCGGGTTCCGAGTATCTCTTTTCCGATGCATTATTCCTCCTTTACTGCATCCCTCGCTCCCTCACATTGACGAATTAACACACAATTTGCGTCCATATGAAATACTCTGGATTCCCTGCATTGTCCTTCTAAATTGGGATTCGTTTCTACGGAAACGACAGGATTTTCTTTGGGGTTCCGAGTATCTCTTTTCCGATGCATTATTCCTCCTTTACTGCATCCCTCGCTCCCTCACATTGCCGAATTAACACACAAATTGCGTCCATATGAAATACTCTGGGTTCCCTGCATTATCTTTCTAAATCGAGATACGTTTCTACGGAAACGATAGGATTTTCTTTTGGGAGTCGAGTATCTCTTGTCCGATGCATTATTCCTCCTTTACTGCATCCCTCGCTCCCTCACATTGACGAATTAACACACAATTTGCGTCCATATGAAATACTCTGGATTCCCTGCATTGTCCTTCTAAATCGAGATTCGTTTCTACGGAAACGATAGGATTTTCTTTGGGGTTCCGCGTATCTCTTTTCCGATGCATTATTCCTCCTTTACTGCATCCCTCGCTTCCTCACATTGACGAATTAACACACAATTTGCGTCCATATGAAATACTCTGGATTCCCTGCATTGTCCTTCTAAATCGAGATACGTTTCTACGGAAACGATAGGATTTTCTTTGGGGTTCCGAGTATCTCTTTTCCGATGCATTATTCCTCCTTTACTGCATCCCTCGCTCCCTCACATTGACGAATTAACACACAATTTGCGTCCATATGAAATACTCTGGATTCCTTGCATTGTCCTTCTAAATCGAGATACGTTTCTACGGATAAGATAGGATTTTCTTTGGGGTTAAGAGTATCTCTTTTCCGATGCATTATTCCTCCTTTACTGCATCCCTCGCTCCCTCACATTGACGAATTAACACACAATTTGCGTCCATATGAAATACTCAGGATTCCCTGCATTGTCCTCCTAAATCGAGATACGTTTCTACGGAGACGATAGGATTTTCTTTGGGGTTCCGAGTATCTCTTTTCCGATGCGTTATTCCTCCTTTACTGCATCCCTCGCTCCCTCACATTGACGAATTAACACACAATTTGCGTCCATATGAAATACTCAGGATTCCCTGCATTGTCCTTCTAAATCGAGATACAATTCTACGGAAACGATAGTATTTTCTTTGGGGTTCCGAGTATCTCTTTTCCGATGCATTATTCCTCCTTTACTGCATCCCTCGCTAACTCACATTGACGAATTAATTCACAATTTGCGTCCATATGAAATACTCTGGATTCCCTGCATTGTCCTTCTAAATCGAGATACGTTTCTACGGAAACGATAGGATTTTCTTTGGGGTTAAGAGTATCTCTTTTCCGATGCATTATTCCCCCTTTACTGCATCCCTCGCTCCTTCACATTGACGAATTAACACACAATTTGTGTCCATATGATATACTCTGGATTCCCTGCATTGTCCTTCTAAATCGAGATACGTTTCTACGGAAACGATAGGATCTTCTTTGGGGTTCCGAGTATCTCTTTTCCGATGCATTATTCCTCCTTTACTGCATCCCTCGCTCCCTCACATTGACGAATTAACACACAATTTGCGTCCATATGAGATACTCTGGATTCCCTGCATTTTCCTCCTAAATCGAGATACGTTTCAACGGAGACGATAGGATTTTCTTTGGGGTTCCGAGTATCTCTTTTCCGATGCGTTATTCCTCCTTTACTGCATCCCTCGCTCCCTTACATTGACGAATTAACACACAATTTGCGTCCATATGAAATACTCAGGATACCCTGCATTGTCCTTCTAAATCGAGATACAATTCTACGGAAACGATAGGATTTTCTTTGGGGTTCCGAGTATCTCTTTTCCGATGCATTATTCCTCCTTTACTGCATCCCTCGCTAACTCACATTGACGAATTAACACACAATTTGCGTCCATATGAAATACTCTGGATTCCCTGCATTGTCCTTCTAAATCGAGATACGTTTCTACGGATAAGATCTAATTTTCTTTCGGGTTCCGAGTATCTCTTTTCCGATGCATTATTCCTCCTTTCCTGCATCCCTCGCTCCCTCACATTGACGAATTAACACACAATTTGCGTCCATATGAAATACTCTGGATTCCCTGCATTGTCCTTCTAAATTGGGATTCGTTTCTACGGAAACGACAGGATTTTCTTTGGGGTTCCGAGTATCTCTTTTCCGATGCATTATTCCTCCTTTACTGCATCCCTCGCTCCCTCACATTGCCGAATTAACACACAAATTGCGTCCATATGAAATACTCTGGGTTCCCTGCATTATCTTTCTAAATCGAGATACGTTTCTACGGAAACGATAGGATTTTCTTTTGGGAGTCGAGTATCTCTTGTCCGATGCATTATTCCTCCTTTACTGCATCCCTCGCTCCCTCACATTGACGAATTAACACACAATTTGCGTCCATATGAAATACTCTGGATTCCCTGCATTGTCCTTCTAAATCGAGATTCGTTTCTACGGAAACGATAGGATTTTCTTTGGGGTTCCGCGTATCTCTTTTCCGATGCATTATTCCTCCTTTACTGCATCCCTCGCTTCCTCACATTGACGAATTAACACACAATTTGCGTCCATATGAAATACTCTGGATTCCCTGCATTGTCCTTCTAAATCGAGATACGTTTCTACGGAAACGATAGGATTTTCTTTGGGGTTCCGAGTATCTCTTTTCCGATGCATTATTCCTCCTTTACTGCATCCCTCGCTCCCTCACATTGACGAATTAACACACAATTTGCGTCCATATGAAATACTCTGGATTCCTTGCATTGTCCTTCTAAATCGAGATACGTTTCTACGGATAAGATAGGATTTTCTTTGGGGTTAAGAGTATCTCTTTTCCGATGCATTATTCCTCCTTTACTGCATCCCTCGCTCCCTCACATTGACGAATTAACACACAATTTGCGTCCATATGAAATACTCAGGATTCCCTGCATTGTCCTCCTAAATCGAGATACGTTTCTACGGAGACGATAGGATTTTCTTTGGGGTTCCGAGTATCTCTTTTCCGATGCGTTATTCCTCCTTTACTGCATCCCTCGCTCCCTCACATTGACGAATTAACACACAATTTGCGTCCATATGAAATACTCAGGATTCCCTGCATTGTCCTTCTAAATCGAGATACAATTCTACGGAAACGATAGTATTTTCTTTGGGGTTCCGAGTATCTCTTTTCCGATGCATTATTCCTCCTTTACTGCATCCCTCGCTAACTCACATTGACGAATTAATTCACAATTTGCGTCCATATGAAATACTCTGGATTCCCTGCATTGTCCTTCTAAATCGAGATACGTTTCTACGGAAACGATAGGATTTTCTTTGGGGTTCAGAGTATCTCTTTTCCGATGCATTATTCCTACTTTACTGCATTCCTCGCCCCCTCACATTGACGATTTAACACACAATTTGTGTCCATATGAAATACTCTGGATTCCCTGCATTGTCCTTCTAAATCGAGATACGTTTCTTCGGATAAGATGGGATATCCTTTGGGGTTAAGAGTATCTCTTTTCCGATGCATTATTGCTCCTTTGCTGCATCCCTCGCTCCCTCACATTGACGAATTAACACACAATTTGCGTCCATATGAAATACTCTGGATTCCCTGCATTGTCCTTGTAAATCGAGATACGTTTCTACGGAAACGATAGGATTTTCTTTTAAGTTCCGAGTATCTCTTTTCCGATGCATTATTCCTCCTTTACTGCATCCCTCGCTCCCTCACATTGACGAATTAACACACAATTTGCGTCCATATGAAATACTCTGGATTCCCTGCATTGTCCTTCTAAATCGAGATACGTTTCTACGGATAAGATAGGATTTTCTTTGGGGTTAAGGGTATCTCTTTTCCGATGCATTATTCCTCCTTTACTGCATCCCTCGCTCCCTCACATTGACGAATTAACACACAATTTGCGTCCATATGAGATACTCTGGATTCCCTGCATTGTCCTCCTAAATCGAGATACGTTTCTACGGAAACGATAGGATTTTCTTTGGGGTTCCGAGTATCTCTTTTCCGATGCGTTATTCCTCCTTTACTGCATCCCTCGCTCCCTCACATTGACGAATTAACACACAATTTGCGTCCATATGAAATACTCTGGATTCCCTGCATTGTCCTTCTAAATCGGGATTCGTTTCTACGGAAACGACAGGATTTTCTTTGGGGTTCCGAGTATCTCTTTTCCGATGCATTATTCCTCCTTTACTGCATTCCTCGCTCCCTCACATTAACGAATTAACACACAATTTGTGTCCATATGAAATACTCTGGATTCCCTGCATTGTCCTTCTAAATCGAGATACGTTTCTACAGAAACGATAGGATTTTCTTTGGGGCTCCGAGTATCTCTTTTCCGATGCATTATTCCTCCTTTACTGCATCCCTCGCTCCCTCACATTGACGAATTAACACACAATTTGCGTCTATATGAAATACTCTGGATTCCCTGCATTGTCCTTCTAAATCGAGATACGTTTCTACGGAAACGATAGGATTTTCTTTGGGGTTCCAAGTATATCTTTTCCGATGCATTATTCCCCCTTTAGTGCATCCCTCGCTCCCTCACATTGACGAATTAAAACACAATTTGTGTCCATACGATATACTCTGGATTCCCTGCATTGTCCTTCTAAATCGAGATACGTTTCTACGGAAACGATAGGATCTTCTTTGGGGTTCCGAGTATCTCTTTTCCGATGCATTATTCCTCCTTTACTGCATCCCTCGCTCCCTCACATTGACGAATTAACACACAATTTGCGTCCATATGAGATACTCTGGATTCCCTGCATTGTCCTCCTAAATCGAGATACGTTTCAACGGAGACGATAGGATTTTCTTTGGGGTTCCGAGTATCTCTTTTCCGATGCGTTATTCCTCCTTTACTGCATCCCTCGCTCCCTCACATTGACGAATTAACACACAATTTGCGTCCATATGAAATACTCAGGATACCCTGCATTGTCCTTCTAAATCGAGATACAATTCTACGGAAACGATAGGATTTTCTTTGGGGTTCCGAGTATCTCTTTTCCGATGCATTATTCCTCCTTTACTGCATCCCTCGCTAACTCACATTGACGAATTAACACACAATTTGCGTCCATATGAAATACTCTGGATTCCCTGCATTGTCCTTCTAAATCGAGATACGTTTCTACGGATAAGATCGGATTTTCTTTGGGGTTCCGAGTATCTCTTTTCCGATGCATTATTCCTCCTTTACTGCATCCCTCGCTCCCTCACATTGACGAATTAACACACAATTTGCGTCCATATGAAATACTCTGGATTCCCTGCATTGTCCTTCTAAATCGGGATTCGTTTCTACGGAAACGACAGGATTTTCTTTGGGATTCCGAGTATCTCTTTTCCGATGCATTATTCCTCCTTTACTGCATCCCTCGCTCCCTCACATTGCCGAATTAACACACAAATTGCGTCCATATGAAATACTCTGGGTTCCCTGCATTATCTTTCTAAATCGAGATACGTTTCTACGGAAACGATAGGATTTTCTTTTGGGAGTCGAGTATCTCTTGTCCGATGCATTATTCCTCCTTTACTGCATCCCTCGCTCCCTCACATTGACGAATTAACACACAATTTGCGTCCATATGAAATACTCTGGATTCCCTGCATTGTCCTTCTAAATCGAGATTCGTTTCTACGGAAACGATAGGATTTTCTTTGGGGTTCCGCGTATCTCTTTTCCGATGCATTATTCCTCCTTTACTGCATCCCTCGCTTCCTCACATTGACGAATTAACACACAATTTGCGTCCATATGAAATACTCTGGATTCCCTGCATTGTCCTTCTAAATCGAGATACGTTTCTACGGAAACGATAGGATTTTCTTTGGGGTTCCGAGTATCTCTTTTCCGATGCATTATTCCTCCTTTACTGCATCCCTCGCTCCCTCACATTGACGAATTAACACACAATTTGCGTCCATATGAAATACTCTGGATTCCTTGCATTGTCCTTCTAAATCGAGATACGTTTCTACGGATAAGATAGGATTTTCTTTGGGGTTAAGAGTATCTCTTTTCCGATGCATTATTCCTCCTTTACTGCATCCCTCGCTCCCTCACATTGACGAATTAACACACAATTTGCGTCCATATGAAATACTCTGGATTCCCTGCATTGTCCTCCTAAATCGAGATACGTTTCTACGGAGACGATAGTATTTTCTTTGGGGTTCCGAGTATCTCTTTTCCGATGCATTATTCCTCCTTTACTGCATCCCTCGCTAACTCACATTGACGAATTAACTCACAATTTCCGTCCATATGAAATACTCTGGATTCCCTGCATTGTCATTCTAAATCGAGATACGTTTCTACGGAAACGATAGGATTTTCTTTGGGGTTCCGAGTATCTCTTTTCCGATGCATTATTCCTCCTTTACTGCATTCCTCGCCCCCTCACATTGACGATTTAACACACAATTTGTGTCCATATGAAATACTCTGGAGTCCCTGCATTGTCCTTCTAAATCGAGATACGTTTCTACGGATAAGATAGGATTTCCTTTGGGGTTAAGAGTATCTCTTTTCCGATGCATTATTCCTCCTTTACTGCATTCCTCGCTCCCTCACATTGACGAAATAACACAAAATTTGTGTCCATATGAAATACTCTGGATTCCCTGCATTGTCCTTCTAAATCGAGATACGTTTCCACGGAAAAGATAGGATTTTCTTTGGGGTTCCGAGTATCTCTTTTCCGATGCATTATTCCTCCTTTACTGCATCCCTCGCACCCTCACATTGCCGAATTAACACACAAATTGCGTCCATATGAAATACTCTGCGTTTCCTGCATTATCATTCTAAAACGAGATAAGTTTCTACGCAAACGATAGGATTTTCTTTTGGGAGTCGAGTATCTCTTTTCCGATGCATTATTCCTCCTTTACTGCATCCCTCGCTCCCTCACTTTCACGAATTAACACACAATTTGCGTCCATATGATATACTCTGGATTCCCTGCATTGTCCTTCTAAATCGAGATACGTTTCTACGGAAACGATAGGATTTTCTTTGGGGTTCCGAGTATCTCTTTTCCGATGCATTATTCCTCCTTTACTGCATCCCTCGCTCCCTCACATTGACGAATTAACACACAATTTGCGTCCATATGAAATACTCTGGATTCCCTGCATTGTCCTCCTAAATCGAGATACACTTCTACGGAAACGATAGGATTTTCTTTGGGGTTCCGAGTATCTCTTTTCCGATGCATTATTCCTCCTTTGCTGTATCCCTCGCTCCCTCACATTGACGAATTAACACACAATTTGTGTCCATATGAAATACTCTGGATTCCCTGCATTGTCCTTCTAAATCGAGATACGTTTCTACGGAAACGATAGGATTTTCTTTGGGGTTCCGAGTATCTCTTTTCCGATGCATTATTCCTCCTTTACTGCATCCCTCGCTCCCTCACATTGAAGAATTAACACACAATTTGCGTCTATATGAAATACTCTGGATTCCCTGCATTGTCCTTCTAAATCGAGATACGTTTCTACGGAAACGGTAGGATTTTCCTTGGGGTTCCGAGTATCTCTTTTCCGATGCATTATTCCTCCTTTACTGCATCCCTCGCTTCCTCACATTGACGAATTAACACACAATTTGCGTCCATATGAAATACTCTGGATTCCCTGCATTGTCCTTCTAAATAGAGATACGTTTCTACGGAAACGATAGGATTTTCTTTGGGGTTCCGAGTATCTCTTTTCCGATTCATTATTCCTCCTTTACTGCATCCCTCGCTCCCTCACATTCACGAATTAACACACAATTTGCGTCCATATGATATACTCTGGATTCCCTGTATTGTCCTTCTAAATCGAGATACGTTTCTACGGAAACGATAGGATCTTCTTTGGGGTTCCGAGTATCTCTTTTCCGATGCATTATTCCTCCTTTACTGCATCCCTCGCTCCCTCACATTGACGAATTAACACACAATTTGCGTCCATATGAAATACTCTGGATTCACTGCATTGTCCTCCTAAATCGAGATACGTTTCAATGGAAACGATAGGATTTTCTCTGGGGTTCCGAGTATCTCTTTTCCGATGCATTATTCCTCCTTTACTGCATCCCTCGCTCCCTCACATTGACGAATTAACACACAATTTGCGTCCATATGAAATACTCAGGATACCCTGCTTTGTTCTTCTAAATCGAGATACAATTCTACGGAAACGATAGGATTTTCTTTGGGGTTCCGAGTATCTCTTTTCTGATGCATTATTCCTCCTTTACTGCATCCCTCGCTAACTCACATTGACGAATTAACACACAATTTGCGTCCATATGAAATACTCTGGATTCCCTGCATTGTCCTTCTAAATCGAGATACGTTTCTACGGAAACGATAGGATTTTCTTTGGGGTTCCGAGTATCTCTTTTCCGATGCATTATTCCTCCTTTACTGCATCCCTCGCTCCCTCACATTGACGAATTAACACACAATTTGCGTCCATATGAAATACTCTGGATTCCCTGCATTGTCCTTCTAAATCGGGATTCGTTTCTACGGAAACGACAGGATTTTCTTTGGGGTTCCGAGTATCTCTTTTCCGATGCATTATTCTTCCTTTACTGCATCCCTCGCTCCCTCACATTGCCGAATTAACACACAAATTGCGTCCATATGAAATACTCTGGGTTCCCTGCATTATCTTTCTAAATTGAGATACGTTTCTACGGAAACGATAGGATTTTCTTTTGGGAGTCGAGTATCTCTTTTCCGATGCATTATTCCTCCTTTACTGCATCCCTCGCTCCCTCACATTGACGAATTAACACACAATTTGCGTCCATATGAAATACTCTGGATTCCCTGCATTGTCCTTCTAAATCGAGATACGTTTCTATGGAAACGATAGGATTTTCTTTGGGGTTCCGCGTATCTCTTTTCCGATGCATTATTCCTCCTTTACTGCATCCCTCGCTTCGTCACATTGACGAATCAACACACAATTTGCGTCCATATGAAATACTCTGGATTCCCTGCATTGTCCTTCTAAATCGAGATACGTTTCTACGGAAACGAAAGGATTTTCTTTGGGGTTCCGAGTATCTCTTTTCCGATGCATTATTCCTCCTTTACTGCATCCCTCGCTCCCTGACATTGACGAATTAGGAAACAATTTGCGTCCATATGAAATACTCTGGATTCCCTGCATTGTCCTTCTAAATCGAGATACGTTTCTTCGGAAACGATAGGATTTTCTTTGGGGTTCCGAGTATGTCTTTTCCGATGCATTATTCCTCCTTTACTGGATCCCTCGCTCCCTCACATTGACGAATTAACACACAATTTGCGTCCATATGAAATACTCTGGATTGCCTGCATTGTCCTTGTAAATCGAGATACGTTTCTACGGAAACGATAGGATTTTCTTTGGGGTTCCGAGTATCTCTTTTCCGATGCATTATTCCTCCTTTACTGCATCCCTCGCTCCCTCACATTGCCGAATTAACACACAATTTGCGTCCATATGATATACTCTGGATTCCCTGCATTGTCCTTCTAAATCGAGATACGTTTCTACGGAAACAATAGGATTTTCTTTGGGGTTCCGAGTATCTCTTTTCCGACGAATTATTCCTCCTTTACTGCATCCCTCGCTCCCTCACATTGACGAATTAACACACAATTTGCTTCCATATGAAATACTCTGGATTCCCTGCATTGTCCTCCTAAATCGAGATACGTTTCTACGGAAACGATAGGATTTTCTTTGGGGTTCCGAGTATCTCTTTTCCGATGCGTTATTCCTCCTTTACTGCATCCCTCGCTAACTCACATTGACGAATTAACTCACAATTTCCGTCCATATGAAATACTCTGGATTCCCTGCATTGTCATTCTAAATCGAGATACGTTTCTACGGAAACGATAGGATTTTCTTTGGGGTTCCGAGTATCTCTTTTCCGATGCATTATTCCTCCTTTACTGCATTCCTCGCCCCCTCACATTGACGATTTAACACACAATTTGTGTCCATATGAAATACTCTGGAGTCCCTGCATTGTCCTTCTAAATCGAGATACGTTTCTACGGATAAGATAGGATTTCCTTTGGGGTTAAGAGTATCTCTTTTCCGATGCATTATTCCTCCTTTACTGCATTCCTCGCTCCCTCACATTGACGAAATAACACAAAATTTGTGTCCATATGAAATACTCTGGATTCCCTGCATTGTCCTTCTAAATCGAGATACGTTTCCACGGAAAAGATAGGATTTTCTTTGGGGTTCCGAGTATCTCTTTTCCGATGCATTATTCCTCCTTTACTGCATCCCTCGCACCCTCACATTGCCGAATTAACACACAAATTGCGTCCATATGAAATACTCTGCGTTTCCTGCATTATCATTCTAAAACGAGATAAGTTTCTACGCAAACGATAGGATTTTCTTTTGGGAGTCGAGTATCTCTTTTCCGATGCATTATTCCTCCTTTACTGCATCCCTCGCTCCCTCACTTTCACGAATTAACACACAATTTGCGTCCATATGATATACTCTGGATTCCCTGCATTGTCCTTCTAAATCGAGATACGTTTCTACGGAAACGATAGGATTTTCTTTGGGGTTCCGAGTATCTCTTTTCCGATGCATTATTCCTCCTTTACTGCATCCCTCGCTCCCTCACATTGACGAATTAACACACAATTTGCGTCCATATGAAATACTCTGGATTCCCTGCATTGTCCTCCTAAATCGAGATACACTTCTACGGAAACGATAGGATTTTCTTTGGGGTTCCGAGTATCTCTTTTCCGATGCATTATTCCTCCTTTGCTGTATCCCTCGCTCCCTCACATTGACGAATTAACACACAATTTGTGTCCATATGAAATACTCTGGATTCCCTGCATTGTCCTTCTAAATCGAGATACGTTTCTACGGAAACGATAGGATTTTCTTTGGGGTTCCGAGTATCTCTTTTCCGATGCATTATTCCTCCTTTACTGCATCCCTCGCTCCCTCACATTGAAGAATTAACACACAATTTGCGTCTATATGAAATACTCTGGATTCCCTGCATTGTCCTTCTAAATCGAGATACGTTTCTACGGAAACGGTAGGATTTTCCTTGGGGTTCCGAGTATCTCTTTTCCGATGCATTATTCCTCCTTTACTGCATCCCTCGCTTCCTCACATTGACGAATTAACACACAATTTGCGTCCATATGAAATACTCTGGATTCCCTGCATTGTCCTTCTAAATAGAGATACGTTTCTACGGAAACGATAGGATTTTCTTTGGGGTTCCGAGTATCTCTTTTCCGATTCATTATTCCTCCTTTACTGCATCCCTCGCTCCCTCACATTCACGAATTAACACACAATTTGCGTCCATATGATATACTCTGGATTCCCTGTATTGTCCTTCTAAATCGAGATACGTTTCTACGGAAACGATAGGATCTTCTTTGGGGTTCCGAGTATCTCTTTTCCGATGCATTATTCCTCCTTTACTGCATCCCTCGCTCCCTCACATTGACGAATTAACACACAATTTGCGTCCATATGAAATACTCTGGATTCACTGCATTGTCCTCCTAAATCGAGATACGTTTCAATGGAAACGATAGGATTTTCTCTGGGGTTCCGAGTATCTCTTTTCCGATGCATTATTCCTCCTTTACTGCATCCCTCGCTCCCTCACATTGACGAATTAACACACAATTTGCGTCCATATGAAATACTCAGGATACCCTGCTTTGTTCTTCTAAATCGAGATACAATTCTACGGAAACGATAGGATTTTCTTTGGGGTTCCGAGTATCTCTTTTCTGATGCATTATTCCTCCTTTACTGCATCCCTCGCTAACTCACATTGACGAATTAACACACAATTTGCGTCCATATGAAATACTCTGGATTCCCTGCATTGTCCTTCTAAATCGAGATACGTTTCTACGGAAACGATAGGATTTTCTTTGGGGTTCCGAGTATCTCTTTTCCGATGCATTATTCCTCCTTTACTGCATCCCTCGCTCCCTCACATTGACGAATTAACACACAATTTGCGTCCATATGAAATACTCTGGATTCCCTGCATTGTCCTTCTAAATCGGGATTCGTTTCTACGGAAACGACAGGATTTTCTTTGGGGTTCCGAGTATCTCTTTTCCGATGCATTATTCTTCCTTTACTGCATCCCTCGCTCCCTCACATTGCCGAATTAACACACAAATTGCGTCCATATGAAATACTCTGGGTTCCCTGCATTATCTTTCTAAATTGAGATACGTTTCTACGGAAACGATAGGATTTTCTTTTGGGAGTCGAGTATCTCTTTTCCGATGCATTATTGCTCCTTTACTGCATCCCTCGCTCCCTCACATTGACGAATTAACACACAATTTGCGTCCATATGAAATACTCTGGATTCCCTGCATTGTCCTTCTAAATCGAGATACGTTTCTATGGAAACGATAGGATTTTCTTTGGGGTTCCGCGTATCTCTTTTCCGATGCATTATTCCTCCTTTACTGCATCCCTCGCTTCGTCACATTGACGAATCAACACACAATTTGCGTCCATATGAAATACTCTGGATTCCCTGCATTGTCCTTCTAAATCGAGATACGTTTCTACGGAAACGAAAGGATTTTCTTTGGGGTTCCGAGTATCTCTTTTCCGATGCATTATTCCTCCTTTACTGCATCCCTCGCTCCCTGACATTGACGAATTAGGAAACAATTTGCGTCCATATGAAATACTCTGGATTCCCTGCATTGTCCTTCTAAATCGAGATACGTTTCTTCGGAAACGATAGGATTTTCTTTGGGGTTCCGAGTATGTCTTTTCCGATGCATTATTCCTCCTTTACTGGATCCCTCGCTCCCTCACATTGACGAATTAACACACAATTTGCGTCCATATGAAATACTCTGGATTGCCTGCATTGTCCTTGTAAATCGAGATACGTTTCTACGGAAACGATAGGATTTTCTTTGGGGTTCCGAGTATCTCTTTTCCGATGCATTATTCCTCCTTTACTGCATCCCTCGCTCCCTCACATTGCCGAATTAACACACAATTTGCGTCCATATGATATACTCTGGATTCCCTGCATTGTCCTTCTAAATCGAGATACGTTTCTACGGAAACAATAGGATTTTCTTTGGGGTTCCGAGTATCTCTTTTCCGACGAATTATTCCTCCTTTACTGCATCCCTCGCTCCCTCACATTGACGAATTAACACACAATTTGCTTCCATATGAAATACTCTGGATTCCCTGCATTGTCCTCCTAAATCGAGATACGTTTCTACGGAAACGATAGGATTTTCTTTGGGGTTCCGAGTATCTCTTTTCCGATGCGTTATTCCTCCTTTACTGCATCCCTCGCTCCCTCACATTGACGAATTAACACACAATTTGCGTCCATATGAAATACTCAGGATTCCCTGCATTGTCCTTCTAAATCGAGATACGTTTCTACGGAAACGATAGTATTTTTTTTGGGTTCCGAGTATCTCTTTTCCGATGCATTATTCCTCCTTTACTGCATCCCTCGCTCCCTCACATTGACGAATTAACACACAATTTGCGTCCATATGAAATACTCTGGATTCCCTGCACTGTCCTTCTAAATCGGGATTCGTTTCTACGGAAACGACAGGATTTTCTTTGGGGTTCCGAGTATCTCTTTTCCGATGCATTATTCCTCCTTTACTGCATCCCTCGCTCCCACACATTGCCGAATTAACACACAATTTGCGTCCATATGAAATACTCTGTGTTCCCTGCATTATTTTTCTAAATCGAGATACGTTTCTACGGAAACGATAGGATTTTCTTTTGGGAGTCGAGTATCTCTTTTCCGATGCATTATTCCTCCTTTACTGCATCCCTCGCTCCCTCACATTGACGAATTAACACACAATTTGCGTCCATATGAAATACTCTGGATTCCCTGCATTGTCCTTCTAAATCGAGATACGTTTCCACGGAAACAGAAGGATTTTCTTTGGGGTTCCGAGTATCTCTTTTCCGATTCATTATTCCTCCTTTACGGCATCTATTCCTCCTTTACTGCATCCCTCGCTCCCTCACATTGACGAATTAATAGACAATTTAAGTCCATATGATATACTCCGGATTCCCTGCATTGTCCTTCTATATCGACATACGTTTCTACGGAAACGATAGGATTTTCTTTGGGGTTCCTAGTATCTCTTTTCCGATGCATTATTCCTCCTTTACTGCATCCCTCGCTTCCTCACATTGACGAATTAACACACAATTTGCGTCCATATGAAATACTCTGGATTCCCTGCATTGTCCTTCTAAATCGAGATACGTTTCTACGGAAACGATAGGATTTTCTTTGGGGTTCCGAGTATCTCTTTTCCGATGCATTATTCCTCCTTTACTGCATCTATTCCTCCTTTACTGCATCCCTCGCTCCCTCACATTGATGAATTAACACACAATTTGAGTCCATATGATATACTCCGGATTCCCTGCATTGTCCTTCTATATCGACATACGTTTCTACGGAAACGACATTATTTTCTTTGGGGTTCCGAGTATCTCTTTTCCAATGCATTTTTCATCCTTTACTGCATCCCTCGCTCCCTCATACTGACGAATTAACACACAATTGGCGTCCATATGAAATACTCTGGATTCCCTGCATTGTCCTTCTAAATCGAGATACGTTTCTACGGAAACGATAGGATTTTCTTTGGGGTTCCGAGTATCTCTTTTCCGATGCATTATTCCTCCTTTACTGCATCTCTCACTAACTCACATTGACGAATTAACACACAATTTGCGTCCATATGAAATACTCTGGATTCCCTGCATTGTCCTTCTAAATCGAGATACGTTTCTACGGAAACGACAGGATTTTCTTTGGGGTTCCGAGTATCTCTTTTCCGATGCATTATTCCTCCTTTACTGCACCCTCGCTAACTCACATTGACGAATTAACACACAATTTGCGTCCATATGAAATACTCTGGATTCCCTGCATTGTCCTTCTAGCTCGAGATACGTTTCTATGGAAACGATAGGATTTTCTTTGGGGTTCCGAGTATCCCTTTTCCGATGCATTATTCCTCCTTTACTGCATCCCTCGCTCCCTAACATTGACGAATTAACACACAATTTGCGTCCATATGAAGTACTCTGGATTCCCTGCATTGTCCTTCTAAATCGGGATCGTTTCTACGGAAACGATAGGATTTTCTTTGGGGTTCCGAGTATCTCTTTTCCGATGCATTATTCCTTCTTTACTGCATCCCTCGCTACCTCACATTGCCGAATTAACACACAAATTGCGTCCATATGAAATACTCTGTGTTCCCTGCATTATCTTTCTAAATCGAGATACGTTTCTACGGAAACGATAGGATTTTCTTTTGGGAGTCGAGTATCTCTTTTCCGATGCATTATTCCTCCTTTACTGCATCCCTCGCTCTCTCACATTGACGAATTAACACACAATTTGCGTCCATATGAAATACTCTGGATTCCCTGCATTGTCCTTCTAAAATGAGATACGTTTCTACGAAAACGAAAGGATTTTCTTTGGGGTTCCGAGTATCTCTTTTCCAATGCATTATTCCTCCTTTACTGCATCCCTCGCTCCCTCACATTGACGAATTAACACCCAATTTGCGTCCATATGAAATACTCTGGATTCCCTGCATTGTCCTTCTAAATCGAGATACGTTTCTACGAAAACGATAGGATTTTCTTTGGGGTTCCGCGTATCTCTTTTCCGATGCATTATTCCTCCTTTACTGCATCAATCGCTTCCTCACATTGACGAATTAACACACAATTTGCGTCCATATGAAATACTCTGGATTCCCTGCATTGTCCTTCTAAATCGAGATACGTTTCTACGGAAACGATAGGATTTTCTTTGAGGTTCCGAGTATCTCTTTTCCGATGCATTATTCTTCCTTTACTGCATCCCTCGCTCCCTCACATTGACGAATTAACACACAATTTGCGTCCATATGAAATACTCTGGATTCCTTGCATTGTCCTTCTAAATCGAGATACGTTTCTACGGAAACGATAGGATTTTCTTTGGGGTTCCGAGTATCTCTTTTCCGATGCATTATTCCTCCTTTACTGCATCCCTCGCTAACTCACATTGCCGAATTAACACACAATTTGCGTCCATATGAAATACTCTGGGTTCCCTGCATTATCTTTCTAAAACGATATACGTTCCTACGGAAACGATAGGATGTTCTTTTGGGAGTCGAGTATCTTTTTTCCGATGCATTATTCATCCTTTACTGCATCTATTCCTCCTTTACTGCATCCCTCGCTACCTCACATTGACGAATTAACACACAATTTGAGTCCATATGATATACTCCGGATTCCCTGCATTGTCCTTCTATATCGACATACGTTTCTACGGAAACGATAGGATTTTCTTTGGTGTTCCGAGTATCTCTTTTCCGATGCATTATTCATCCTTTACTGCATCCCTCGCTCCCTCACATTGACGAATTAACACACAATTTGCGTCCATATAAAATACTCTGGATTCCCTGCACTTTCCTTCTAAATCGAGATACGTTTCTACGGAAACGATAGGATTTTCTCTGGGGTTCCGAGTATCTCTTTTCCGATGCATTATTCCTCCTTTACTGCATCCCTCGCTAACTCACATTGACGAATTAACACACAATTTGCGTCCATATGAAATACTCAGGATTCCTTGCATTGTCCTTCTAAATCGGGATTCGTTTCTACGGAAACGATAGGATTTTCTTTGGGGTTCCGAGTATCTATTTTCCGATGCATTATTCCTCCTTTACTGCATCCCTCGCTCCCTCACATTGCCGAATTAAAACACAAATTGCGTCCATATGAAATACTCTGGGTTCCCTGCATTATCTTTCTAAAACGAGATACGTTTCCACGGAAAAGATAGGATTTTCTTTGGGGTTCCGAGTATCTCTTTTCCGATGCATTATTCCTCCTTTACTGCATCCCTCGCTCCCACACATTGACGAATTAACACACAATTTGCGTCCATATGAAATACTCTGGATTCCCTGCATTGTCCTTCTAAATCGAGATACGTTTCTACGGAAACGACATTATTTTCTTTGGGGTTCCGAGTATCTCTTTTCCGATGCATTATTCCTCCTTTACTGCATCCCTCGCTAACTCACATTGACGAATTAACACACAATTTGCGTCCATATGAAATACTCTGGATTCCCTGCATTGTCCTTCTAAATCGAGATACGTTTCTACGGAAACGACATTATTTTCTTTGGGGTTCCGAGTATCTCTTTTCCGATGCATTATTCCTCCTTTACTGCATCCCTCGCTAACTCACATTGACGAATTAACACACAATTTGCGTCCATATGAAATACTCTGGATTCCCTGCATTGTCCTTCTAAATCGAGATACGTTTCTACGGAAACGATAGGATTTTCTTTGGGGTTCCGAGTATCCCTTTTCCGATGCATTATTCCTCCTTTACTGCATCCCTCGCTCCCTCACATTGACGAATTAACACACAATTTGCGTCCATATGAAGTACTCTTGATTCCCTGCATTGTCCTTCTAAATCGGGATTCGTTTCTACGGAAACCACAGGATTTTCTCTGGGGTTCCGAGTATCTCTTTTCCGATGCATTATTCCTCCTTTACTGCATCCCTCGCTACCTCACATTGCCGAATTAACACACAAATTGCGTCCATATGAAATGCTCTTGGTTCCCTGCATTATCTTTCTAAATCGAGATACGTTTCTACGGAAACGATAGGATTTTCTTTTGGGAGTCGAGTATCTCTTTTCCGATGCATTATTCCTCCTTTACTGCATCCCTCGCTCCCTCACATTGACGAATTAACACACAATTTGCGTCAATATGAAATACTCTGGATTCCCTGCATTGTCCTTCTAAATCGAGATACGTTTCTACGGAAACGATAGGATTTTCTTTGGGGTTCCGAGTATCCCTTTTCCGATGCATTATTCCTCCTTTACTGCATCCCTCGCTCCCTCACGTTGACGAATTAACACACAATTGGCTTCCATATGAAATACTCTGGATTCCCTGCATTGTCCTTCTAAATCGAGATACGTTTCTACGGAAACGACATTATTTTCTTTGGGGTTCCGAGTATCTCTTTTCCGATGCATTATTCCTCCTTTACTGCATCCCTCGCTAACTCACATTGACGAATTAACACACAATTAGCGTCCATATGAAATATTCTGGATTCTCTGCATTGTCCTTCTAAATCGAGATACGTTTCTACGGAAACGATAGGATTTTCTTTGGGGTTCCGAGTATCTCTTTTCCGATGCATTATTCCTCCTTTACTGCATCCCTCGCTCCCTCACATTGACGAATTAACACACAATTTGCGTCCATATGAAATACTCTGGATTCCCTGCATTGTCCTTCTAAATCAAGATACGTTTCTACGGAAACGATAGGATTTTCTTTGGGGTTCCGAGTATCTCTTTTCCGATGCATTATTCCTCCTTTACTGCATCCCTCGCTCCCTCACATTGTCGAATTAACACACAATTTGAGTCCATATGAAATACTCTGGATTCCCTGCATTGTCCTTCTAAATCGAGATACGTTTCTACGGAAACGATAGGATTTTCTTTTGGGAGTCGAGTATCTCTTTTCCGATGCATTATTCCTCCTTTACTGCATCCCTCGCTCCCTCTCATTGACGAATTAACACACAATTTGCGTCCATATGAAATACTCTGGATTCCCTGCATTGTCCTCCTAAATCGAGATACGTTTCTACGGAAACGATAGGATTTTCTTTGGGGTTCCGAGTATCTGTTTTCCGATGCATTATTCCTCCTTTACTGCATCCCTCGCTCCCTCACATTGACGAATTAACACACAATTAGCGTCCATATGAAATACTCTGGATTCCTTGCATTGTCCTTCTAAATCGAGATACGTTTCTACGGAAACGATAGGATTTTCTTTGGGGTTCCGAGTATCTCTTTTCCGATGCATTATTCCTCCTTTACTGCATCCCTCGCTAACTCACATTGACGAATTAACACACAATTAGCGTCCATATGAAATATTCTGGATTCCCTGCATTGTCCTTCTAAATCGAGATACGTTTCTACGGAAACGATAGGATTTTCTTTGGGGTTCCGAGTATCTCTTTTCTGATGCATTATTCCTCCTTTACTGCATCCCTCGTTCCCTCACATTGACGAATTAACACACAATTTGCGTCCATATGAAATACTCTGGATTCCCTGCATTGTACTTCTAAATCAGGATTCGTTTCTACGGAAACGACAGGATTTTCTTTGGGATTGAGTATCTCTTTTCCGATGCATTATTCCTCCTTTACTGCACCCTCGCTAACTCACATTGACGAATTAACACACAATTTGCGTCCATATGAAATACTCTGGATTCCCTGCATTGTCCTTCTAAATCGAGATACGTTTCTATGGAAACGACAGGATTTTCTTTGGGGTTCCGAGTATCTCTTTTCCGATGCATTATTCCTCCTTTACTGCATCCCTCGCTCCCTCACATTGACGAATTAACACACAATTTGCGTCCATATGAAGTACTCTGGATTCCCTGCATTGTCCTTCTAAATCGGGATTCGTTTCTACGGAAACGACAGGATATTCTTTGGGGTTCCGAGTATCTCTTTTCCGATGCATTATTCCTCCTTTACTGCATCCCTCGCTACCTCACATTGCCGAATTAACACACAAATTGCGTCCATATGAAATACTCTGTGTTCCCTGCATTATCTTTCTAAATCGAGATACGTTTCTACGGAAACGATAGGATTTTCTTTTGGGAGTCTAGTATCTCTTTTCCGAAGCATTATTCCTCCTTTACTGCATCCCTCTCTCCCTCACATTGACGAATTAACACACAATTTGCGTCCATATGAAATACTCTGGATTCCCTGCATTGTCCTTCTAAATCGAGATACGTTTCTACGGAAACGATAGGATTTTCTTTGGGGTTCCGAGTATCTCTTTTCCGATGCATTATTCCTCCTTTACTGCATCCCTCGCTCCCTCACATTGACGAATTAACACACAATTTGCGTCCATATGAAATACTCTGGATTCCCTGCATTGTCCTTCTAAATCGAGATACGTTTCTACGGAAACGAAAGGATTTTCTTTGGGGTTCCGAGTATCTCTTTTCCAATGCATTATTCCACCTTTACTGCATCCCTCGCTCCCTCACATTGACGAATTAACACCCAATTTGCGTCCATATGAAATACTCTGGATTCCCTGCATTGTCCTTCTAAATCGAGATACGTTTCTACGAAAACGATAGGATTTTCTTTGGGGTTCCGCGTATCTCTTTTCCGATGCATTATTCCTCCTTTACTGCATCCCTCGCTTCCTCACATTGACGAATTAACACACAATTTGCGTCCATATGAAATACTCTGGATTCCCTGCATTGTCCTTCTAAATCGAGAAACGTTTCTACGGAAACGATAGGATTTTCTTTGGGGTTCCGAGTATCTCTTTTCCGATGCATTATTCCTCCTTTACTGCATCCCTCGCTCCCTCACATTGACGAATTAACACACAATTTGCGTCCATATGAAATACTCTGGATTCCCTGCATTGTCCTTCTAAATCGAGATACGTTTCTACGGAAACGATAGGATTTTCTTTGGGGTTCCGAGTATCTCTTTTCCGATGCATTATTCTTCCTTTACTGCATCCCTCGCTCCCTCACATTGACGATTTAACACACAATTTGCGTCCATATGAAATACTCTGGATTCCTTGCATTGTCCTTCTAAATCGAGGTACGTTTCTATGGAAACGATAGGACTTTCTTTGGGGTTCCGAGTATCTCTTTTCCGATGCATTATTCCTCCTTTACTGCATCCCTCGCTAACTCACATTGCCGAATTAACACACAATTTACTCTGGGTTCCCTGCATTATCTTTCTAAAATGAGATACGTTTCTACGGAAACGATAGGATTTTCTTTTGGGAGTCGAGTATCTCTTTTCCGATGCATTATTCCTTACTTTACTGCATCTATTCCTCCTTTACTGCATCCCTCGCTCCCTCACATTGACGAATTAACACACAATTTGAGTCCATATGATATACTCCGGATTCCCTGCATTGTCCTTCTATATCGACATACGTATCTACGGAAACGATAGGATTTTCTTTGGTGTTCCGAGTATCTCTTTTCCGATGCATTATTCATCCTTTACTACATCCCTCGCTCCCTCACATTGACGAATTAACACACAATTTGCGTCCATATGAAATACTCTGGATTCCCTGCATTTTCCTTCTAAATCGAGATACGTTTCTACGGAAACGATAGGATTTTCTTTGGGGTTCCGAGTATCTCTTTTCCGATGCATTATTCCTCCTTTACTGCATCCCTCGCTCCCTCACATTGACGAATTAACACACAATTTGCGTCCATATGAAATACTCTGGATTCCCTGCATTGTCCTTCTAAATCGAGATACGTTTCTACGGAAAAGATAGGATTTTCTTTGGGGTTCCGAGTATCTCTTTTCCGATGCATTATTCCTCCTTTACTGCATCCCTCGCTCCCTCACATTGACGAATTAACACACAATTTGCGTCCATATGAAATACTCTGGATTCCCTGCATTGTCCTTCTAAATCGAGATACGTTTCTTCGGAAACGATAGGATTTTCTTTGGGGTTCCGAGTATCTCTTTTCCGATGCATTATTCCTCCTTTACTGCATCCCTCGCTCCCTCACATTGACGAATTAACACACAATTTGCGTCCATATGAAATACTCTGGATTCCTTGCATTGTCCTTCTAATCGAGATACGTTTCTACAGAAACGATAGGATTTCCTTTGGGGTTGCGAGTATCTCTTTTCCGATGCATTATTCCTCCTTTACTGCATCCCTCGCTAACTCACATTGCCGAATTAACACACAATTTGCGTCCATATGAAATTCTCTTTGTTCCCTGCATTATCTTTCTAAAACGAGATACGTTTCTACGGAAAAGATAGGATTTTCTTTTGGGAGTCGAGTATCTCTTTTCCGATGCATTATTCCTCCTTTACTGCATCTATTGCTCCTTTACTGCATCCCTCGCTCCCTCACATTGACGAATTAACACACAATTTGAGTCCATATGATATACTCCGGATTCCCTGCATTGTCCTTCTATATCGACATACGTTTCTACGGAAACGATAGGATTTTCTTTGGGGTTCCGAGTATCTCTTTTCCAATGCATTTTTCATCCTTTACTGCATCCCTCGCTCCCTCATACTGACGAATTAACACACAATTGGCGTCCATATGAAATACTCTGGATTCCCTGCATTGTCCTTCTAAATCGAGATACGTTTCTACGGAAACGATAGGATTTTCTTTGGGGTTCCGAGTATCTCTTTTCCGATGCATTATTCCTCCTTTACTGCATCCCTCGCTCCCTGACATTGACGAAATAACACACAATTTGCGTCCATATGAAGTACTCTGGATTCCCTGCATTGTCCTTCTAAATCGGGATTCGTTTCTACGGAAACGACAGGATTTTCTTTGGGGTTCCGAGTATCTCTTTTCCGATGCATTATTCCTCCTTTACTGCATCCCTCGCTACCTCACATTGCCGAATTAACACACAAATTGCGTCCACATGAAATACTCTGGGTTCCCTGCATTATCTTTCTAAATCGAGATACGTTTCTACGGAAACGTAGGATTTTCTTTTGGGAGTCGAGTATCTCTTTTCCGATGCATTATTCCTCCTTTACTGCATCCCTCGCTCCCTCACATTGACGAATTAACACACAATTTGCGTCAATATGAAATACTCTGGATTCCCTGCATTGTCCTTCTAAATCGAGATACGTTTCTACGGAAACGATAGAATTTTCTTTGGGGTTCCGAGTATCTCTTTTCCGATGCATTATTCCTCCTTTACTGCATCCCTCGCTCCCTCACATTGACGAATTAACACACAATTTGCGTCCATATGAAATACTCTGGATTCCCTGCATTGTCCTTCTAAATCGAGATACGTTTCTACGGAAACGATAGAATTTTCTTTGGGGTTCCGAGTATCTCTTTTCCGATGCATTATTCCTCCTTTACTGCATCCCTGGCTCCCTCACATTGACGAATTAACACACAATTTGCGTCCATATGAAATACTCTGGATTCCCTGCATTGTCCTTCTAAATCGAGATACGTTTCTACGGAAACGAAAGGATTTTCTTTGGGGTTCCGAGTATTTCTTTTCCGATGCATTATTCCTCCTTTACTGCATCCCTCGCTCCCTCACATTGACGAATTAACACACAATTTGCGTCCATATGAAATACTCTGGGTTCCCTGCATTATCTTTCTAATACGAGATACGTTTCTACGGAAACGATAGGATTTTCTTTTGGGAGTTGAGTATCTCTTTTCCGATGCATTATTCCTCCTTTACTGCATCTATTCCTCCTTTACTGCATCCCTCGCTCCCTCACATTGACGAATTAACACACAATTTGAGTCCATATGATATACTCCGGATTCCCTGCATTGTCCTTCTATATCGACATACGTTTCTATGGAAACGATAGGATTTTCTTTGGTGTTCCGAGTATCTCTTTTCCGATGCATTATTCCTCCTTTACTGCATCCCTCGCTCCCTCACATTGACGAATTAACACACAATTTGCGTCCATATGAAATACTCTGGATTCCCTGCATTGTCCTTCTAAATCGAGGTACGTTTCTACGGAAACAACATTATTTTCTTTGGGGTTCCGAGTATCTCTTTTCCGATGCATTATTCCTCCTTTACTGCATCCCTCGCTCCCTCACATTGACGAATTAACACACAATTTTCGTCCATATGAAATACTCTGGATTCCCTGCATTGTCCTTCTAAATCAAGATACGTTTCTACGGAAACGATAGGATTTTCTTTGGGGTTCCGAGTATCTCTTTTCCGATGCATTATTCCTCCTTTACTGCATCCCTCGCTCCCTCACATTGTCGAATTAACACACAACTTGAGTCCATATGAAATACCTTGGATTCCCTGCATTATCCTTCTAAATCGAGATACGTTTCTACGGAAACGATAGGATTTTCTTTGGGGTTCCGAGTATCTCTTTTCCGATGCATTATTCCTCCTTTACTGCATCCCTCGCTCCCTCACATTGACGAATTAACACACAATTTGCGTCCATATGAAATACTCTGGATTCCCTGCATTGTCCTTCTAAATCGAGATACGTTTCTTCGGAAACGATAGGATTTTCTTTGGGGTTCCGAGTATCTCTTTTCCGATGCATTATTCCTCCTTTACTGCATCCCTCGCTCCCTCACATTGACGAATTAACACACAATTTGCGTCCATATGAAATACTCTGGATTCCTTGCATTGTCCTTCTAATCGAGATACGTTTCTACAGAAACGATAGGATTTTCTTTGGGGTTGCGAGAATCTCTTTTCCGATGCATTATTCCTCCTTTACTGCATCCCTCGCTAACTCACATTGCCGAATTAACACACAATTTGCGTCCATATGAAATACTCTGGGTTCCCTGCATTATCTTTCTAAAACGAGATACGTTTCTACGGAAAAGATAGGATTTTCTTTTGGGAGTCGAGTATCTCTTTTCCGATGCATTATTCCTCCTTTACTGCATCTATTGCTCCTTTACTGCATCCCTCGCTCCCTCACATTGACGAATTAACACACAATTTGAGTCCATATGATATACTCCGGATTCCCTGCATTGTCCTTCTATATCGACATACGTTTCTACGGAAACGACAGGATTTTCTTTGGGGTTCCGAGTATCTCTTTTCCAATGCATTTTTCATCCTTTACTGCATCCCTCGCTCCCTCATACTGACGAATTAACACACAATTGGCGTCCATATGAAATACTCTGGATTCCCTGCATTGTCCTTCTAAATCGAGATACGTTTCTACGGAAACGATAGGATTTTCTTTGGGGTTCCGAGTATCTCTTTTCCGATGCATTATTCCTCCTTTACTGCATCCCTCGCTCCCTCACATTGACGAATTAACACACAATTTGCGTCCATATGAAATACTCTGGATTCCCTGCATTGTCCTTCTAAATCGAGATACGTTTCTACGGAAACGATAGAATTTTCTTTGGGGTTCCGAGTATCTCTTTTCCGATGCATTATTCCTCCTTTACTGCATCCCTGGCTCCCTCACATTGACGAATTAACACACAATTTGCGTCCATATGAAATACTCTGGATTCCCTGCATTGTCCTTCTAAATCGAGATACGTTTCTACGGAAACGAAAGGATTTTCTTTGGGGTTCCGAGTATTTCTTTTCCGATGCATTATTCCTCCTTTACTGCATCCCTCGCTCCCTCACATTGACGAATTAACACACAATTTGCGTCCATATGAAATACTCTGGGTTCCCTGCATTATCTTTCTAATACGAGATACGTTTCTACGGAAACGATAGGATTTTCTTTTGGGAGTTGAGTATATCTTTTCCGATGCATTATTCCTCCTTTACTGCATCTATTCCTCCTTTACTGCATCCCTCGCTCCCTCACATTGACGAATTAACACACAATTTGAGTCCATATGATATACTCCGGATTCCCTGCATTGTCCTTCTATATCGACATACGTTTCTATGGAAACGATAGGATTTTCTTTGGTGTTCCGAGTATCTCTTTTCCGATGCATTATTCCTCCTTTACTGCATCCCTCGCTCCCTCACATTGACGAATTAACACACAATTTGCGTCCATATGAAATACTCTGGATTCCCTGCATTGTCCTTCTAAATCGAGGTACGTTTCTACGGAAACAACATTATTTTCTTTGGGGTTCCGAGTATCTCTTTTCCGATGCATTATTCCTCCTTTACTGCATCCCTCGCTCCCTCACATTGACGAATTAACACACAATTTTCGTCCATATGAAATACTCTGGATTCCCGGCATTGTCCTTCTAAATCAAGATACGTTTCTACGGAAACGATAGGATTTTCTTTGGGGTTCCGAGTATCTCTTTTCCGATGCATTATTCCTCCTTTACTGCATCCCTCGCTCCCTCACATTGTCGAATTAACACACAACTTGAGTCCATATGAAATACCTTGGATTCCCTGCATTATCCTTCTAAATCGAGATACGTTTCTACGGAAACGATAGGATTTTCTTTGGGGTTCCGAGTATCTCTTTTCCGATGCATTATTCCTCCTTTACTGCATCCCTCGCTCCCTCACATTGACGAATTAACACACAATTTGCGTCCATATGAAATACTCTGGATTCCCTGCATTGTCCTTCTAAATCGAGATACGTTTCTTCGGAAACGATAGGATTTTCTTTGGGGTTCCGAGTATCTCTTTTCCGATGCATTATTCCTCCTTTACTGCATCCCTCGCTCCCTCACATTGACGAATTAACACACAATTTGCGTCCATATGAAATACTCTGGATTCCTTGCATTGTCCTTCTAATCGAGATACGTTTCTACAGAAACGATAGGATTTTCTTTGGGGTTGCGAGTATCTCTTTTCCGATGCATTATTCCTCCTTTATAGCACCCCTCGCTAACTCACATTGCCGAATTAACACACAATTTGCGTCCATATGAAATACTCTGGGTTCCCTGCATTATCTTTCTAAAACGAGATACGTTTCTACGGAAAAGATAGGATTTTCTTTTGGGAGTCGAGTATCTCTTTTCCGATGCATTATTCCTCCTTTACTGCATCAATTGCTCCTTTACTGCATCCCTCGCTCCCTCACATTGACGAATTAACACACAATTTGAGTCCATATGATATACTCCGGATTCCCTGCATTGTCCTTCTATATCGACATACGTTTCTACGGAAACGACAGGATTTTCTTTGGGGTTCCGAGTATCTCTTTTCCGATGCATTATTCCTCCTTTACTGCATCCCTCGCTACCTCACATTGCCGAATTAACACACAAATTGCGTCCACATGAAATACTCTGGGTTCCCTGCATTATCTTTCTAAATCGAGATACGTTTCTACGGAAACGATAGGATTTTCTTTTGGGAGTCGAGTATCTCTTTTCCGATGCATTATTCCTCCTTTACTGCATCCCTCGCTCCCTCACATTGACGAATTAACACACAATTTGCGTCAATATGAAATACTCTGGATTCCCTGCATTGTCCTTCTAAATCGAGATACGTTTCTACGGAAACGATAGAATTTTCTTTGGGGTTCCGAGTATCTCTTTTCCGATGCATTATTCCTCCTTTACTGCATCCCTCGCTCCCTCACATTGACGAATTAACACACAATTTGCGTCCATATGAAATACTCTGGATTCCCTGCATTGTCCTTCTAAATCGAGATACGTTTCTACGGAAACGATAGAATTTTCTTTGTGGTTCCGAGTATCTCTTTTCCGATGCATTATTCCTCCTTTACTGCATCCCTGGCTCCCTCACATTGACGAATTAACACACAATTTGCGTCCATATGAAATACTCTGGATTCCCTGCATTGTCCTTCTAAATCGAGATACGTTTCTACGGAAACGAAAGGATTTTCTTTGGGGTTCCGAGTATTTCTTTTCCGATGCATTATTCCTCCTTTACTGCATCCCTCGCTCCCTCACATTGACGAATTAACACACAATTTGCGTCCATATGAAATACTCTGGGTTCCCTGCATTATCTTTCTAATACGAGATACGTTTCTACGGAAACGATAGGATTTTCTTTTGGGAGTTGAGTATCTCCTTTCCGATGCATTATTCCTCCTTTACTGCATCTATTCCTCCTTTACTGCATCCCTCGCTCCCTCACATTGATGAATTAACACACAATTTGAGTCCATATGATATACTCCGGATTCCCTGCATTGTCCTTCTATATCGACATACGTTTCTATGGAAACGATAGGATTTTCTTTGGTGTTCCGAGTATCTCTTTTCCGATGCATTATTCCTCCTTTACTGCATCCCTCGCTCCCTCACATTGACGAATTAACACACAATTTGCGTCCATATGAAATACTCTGGATTCCCTGCATTGTCCTTCTAAATCGAGGTACGTTTCTACGGAAACAACATTATTTTCTTTGGGGTTCCGAGTATCTCTTTTCCGATGCATTATTCCTCCTTTACTGCATCCCTCGCTCCCTCACATTGACGAATTAACACACAATTTTCGTCCATATGAAATACTCTGGATTCCCGGCATTGTCCTTCTAAATCAAGATACGTTTCTACGGAAACGATAGGATTTTCTTTGGGGTTCCGAGTATCTCTTTTCCGATGCATTATTCCTCCTTTACTGCATCCCTCGCTCCCTCACATTGTCGAATTAACACACAACTTGAGTCCATATGAAATACCTTGGATTCCCTGCATTATCCTTCTAAATCGAGATACGTTTCTACGGAAACGATAGGATTTTCTTTGGGGTTCCGAGTATCTCTTTTCCGATGCATTATTCCTCCTTTACTGCATCCCTCGCTCCCTCACATTGACGAATTAACACACAATTTGCGTCCATATGAAATACTCTGGATTCCCTGCATTGTCCTTCTAAATCGAGATACGTTTCTTCGGAAACGATAGGATTTTCTTTGGGGTTCCGAGTATCTCTTTTCCGATGCATTATTCCTCCTTTACTGCATCCCTCGCTCCCTCACATTGACGAATTAACACACAATTTGCGTCCATATGAAATACTCTGGATTCCTTGCATTGTCCTTCTAATCGAGATACGTTTCTACAGAAACGATAGGATTTTCTTTGGGGTTGCGAGTATCTCTTTTCCGATGCATTATTCCTCCTTTACTGCATCCCTCGCTAACTCACATTGCCGAATTAACACACAATTTGCGTCCATATGAAATACTCTGGGTTCCCTGCATTATCTTTCTAAAACGAGATACGTTTCTACGGAAAAGATAGGATTTTCTTTTGGGAGTCGAGTATCTCTTTTCCGATGCATTATTCCTCCTTTACTGCATCTATTGCTCCTTTACTGCATCCCTCGCTCCCTCACATTGACGAATTAACACACAATTTGAGTCCATATGATATACTCCGGATTCCCTGCATTGTCCTTCTATATCGACATACGTTTCTACGGAAACGACAGGATTTTCTTTGGGGTTCCGAGTATCTCTTTTCCGATGCATTATTCCTCCTTTACTGCATCCCTCGCTACCTCACATTGCCGAATTAACACACAAATTGCGTCCACATGAAATACTCTGGGTTCCCTGCATTATCTTTCTAAATCGAGATACGTTTCTACGGAAACGATAGGATTTTCTTTTGGGAGTCGAGTATCTCTTTTCCGATGCATTATTCCTCCTTTACTGCATCCCTCGCTCCCTCACATTGACGAATTAACACACAATTTGCGTCAATATGAAATACTCTGGATTCCCTGCATTGTCCTTCTAAATCGAGATACGTTTCTACGGAAACGATAGAATTTTCTTTGGGGTTCCGAGTATCTCTTTTCCGATGCATTATTCCTCCTTTACTGCATCCCTCGCTCCCTCACATTGACGAATTAACACACAATTTGCGTCCATATGAAATACTCTGGATTCCCTGCATTGTCCTTCTAAATCGAGATACGTTTCTACGGAAACGATAGATTTTTCTTTGGGGTTCCGAGTATCTCTTTTCCGATGCATTATTCCTCCTTTACTGCATCCCTGGCTCCCTCACATTGACGAATTAACACACAATTTGCGTCCATATGAAATACTCTGGATTCCCTGCATTGTCCTTCTAAATCGAGATACGTTTCTACGGAAACGAAAGGATTTTCTTTGGGGTTCCGAGTATTTCTTTTCCGATGCATTATTCCTCCTTTACTGCATCCCTCGCTCCCTCACATTGACGAATTAACACACAATTTGCGTCCATATGAAATACTCTGGGTTCCCTGCATTATCTTTCTAATACGAGATACGTTTCTACGGAAACGATAGGATTTTCTTTTGGGAGTTGAGTATCTCCTTTCCGATGCATTATTCCTCCTTTACTGCATCTATTCCTCCTTTACTGCATCCCTCGCTCCCTCACATTGACGAATTAACACACAATTTGAGTCCATATGATATACTCCGGATTCCCTGCATTGTCCTTCTATATCGACATACGTTTCTATGGAAACGATAGGATTTTCTTTGGTGTTCCGAGTATCTCTTTTCCGATGCATTATTCCTCCTTTACTGCATCCCTCGCTCCCTCACATTGACGAATTAACACACAATTTGCGTCCATATGAAATACTCTGGATTCCCTGCATTGTCCTTCTAAATCGAGGTACGTTTCTACGGAAACAACATTATTTTCTTTGGGGTTCCGAGTATCTCTTTTCCGATGCATTATTCCTCCTTTACTGCATCCCTCGCTCCCTCACATTGACGAATTAACACACAATTTTCGTCCATATGAAATACTCTGGATTCCCTGCATTGTCCTTCTAAATCAAGATACGTTTCTACGGAAACGATAGGATTTTCTTTGGGGTTCCGAGTATCTCTTTTCCGATGCATTATTCCTCCTTTACTGCATCCCTCGCTCCCTCACATTGTCGAATTAACACACAACTTGAGTCCATATGAAATACCCTGGATTCCCTGCATTATCCTTCTAAATCGAGATACGTTTCTACGGAAACGATAGGATTTTCTTTGGGGTTCCGCGTATCTCTTTTCCGATGCATTATTCCTCCTTTACTGCATCCCTCGCTCCCTCACATTGACGAATTAACACACAATTTGCGTCCATATGAAATACTCTGGATTCCCTGCATTGTCCTTCTAAATCGAGATACGTTTCTACGGAAAAGATAGGTTTTTCTTTGGGGTTCCGAGTATCTCTTTTCCGATGCATTATTCCTCCTTTACTGCATCCCTCGCTCCCTCACATTGACGAATTAACACACAATTTGCGTCCATATGAAATACTCTGGATTCCCTGCATTGTCCTTCTAAATCGAGATACGTTTCTTCGGAAACGATAGGATTTTCTTTGGGGTTCCGAGTATCTCTTTTCCGATGCATTATTCCTCCTTTACTGCATCCCTCGCTCCCTCACATTGACGAATTAACACACAATTTGCGTCCATATGAAATACTCTGGATTCCTTGCATTGTCCTCCTAATCGAGATACGTTTCTACAGAAACGATAGGATTTTCTTTGGGGTTGCGAGTATCTCTTTTCCGATGCATTATTCCTCCTTTACTGCATCCCTCGCTAACTCACATTGCCGAATTAACACACAATTTGCGTCCATATGAAATACTCTGGGTTCCCTGCATTATCTTTCTAAAACGAGATACGTTTCTACGGAAAAGATAGGATTTTCTTTTGGGAGTCGAGTATCTCTTTTCCGATGCATTATTCCTCCTTTACTGCATCTATTGCTCCTTTACTGCATCCCTCGCTCCCTCACATTGACGAATTAACACACAATTTGAGTCCATATGATATACTCCGGATTCCCTGCATTGTCCTTCTATATCGACATACGTTTCTACGGAAACGATAGGATTTTCTTTGGGGTTCCGAGTATCTCTTTTCCAATGCATTTTTCATCCTTTACTGCATCCCTCGCTCCCTCATACTGACGAATTAACACACAATTGGCGTCCATATGAAATACTCTGGATTCCCTGCATTGTCCTTCTAAATCGAGATACGTTTCTACGGAAACGATAGGATTTTCTTTGGGGTTCCGAGTATCTCTTTTCCGATGTATTATTCCTCCTTTACTGCATCCCTCGCTCCCTGACATTGACGAAATAACACACAATTTGCGTCCATATGAAGTACTCTGGATTCCCTGCATTGTCCTTCTAAATCGGGATTCGTTTCTACGGAAACGACAGGATTTTCTTTGGGGTTCCGAGTATCTCTTTTCCGATGCATTATTCCTCCTTTACTGCATCCCTCGCTACCTCACATTGCCGAATTAACACACAAATTGCGTCCACATGAAATACTCTGGGTTCCCTGCAATATCTTTCTAAATCGTTATACGTTTCTACGGAAACGATAGGATTTTCTTTTGGGAGTCGAGTATCTCTTTTCCGATGCATTATTCCTCCTTTACTGCATCCCTCGCTCCCTCACATTGACGAATTAACACACAATTTGCGTCAATATGAAATACTCTGGATTCCCTGCATTGTCCTTCTAAATCGAGATACGTTTCTACGGAAACGATAGAATTTTCTTTGGGGTTCCGAGTATCTCTTTTCCGATGCATTATTCCTCCTTTACTGCATCCCTCGCTCCCTCACATTGACGAATTAACACACAATTTGCGTCCATATGAAATACTCTGGATTCCCTGCATTGTCCTTCTAAATCGAGATACGTTTCTACGGAAACGATAGAATTTTCTTTGGGGTTCCGAGTATCTCTTTTCCGATGCATTATTCCTCCTTTACTGCATCCCTGGCTCCCTCACATTGACGAATTAACACACAATTTGCGTCCATATGAAATACTCTGGATTCCCTGCATTGTCCTTCTAAATCGAGATACGTTTCTACGGAAACGAAAGGATTTTCTTTGGGGTTCCGAGTATTTCTTTTCCGATGCATTATTCCTCCTTTACTGCATCCCTCGCTCCCTCACATTGACGAATTAACACACAATTTGCGTCCATATGAAATACTCTGGGTTCCCTGCATTATCTTTCTAATACGAGATACGTTTCTACGGAAACGATAGGATTTTCTTTTGGGAGTTGAGTATCTCTTTTCCGATGCATTATTCCTCCTTTACTGCATCTATACCTCCTTTACTGCATCCCTCGCTCCCTCACATTGACGAATTAACACACAATTTGAGTCCATATGATATACTCCGGATTCCCTGCATTGTCCTTCTATATCGACATACGTTTCTATGGAAACGATAGGATTTTCTTTGGTGTTCCGAGTATCTCTTTTCCGATGCATTATTCCTCCTTTACTGCATCCCTCGCTCCCTCACATTGACGAATTAACACACAATTTGCGTCCATATGAAATACTCTGGATTCCCTGCATTGTCCTTCTAAATCGAGGTACGTTTCTACGGAAACAACATTATTTTCTTTGGGGTTCCGAGTATCTCTTTTCCGATGCATTATTCCTCCTTTACTGCATCCCTCGCTAACTCACATTGACGAATTAACACACAATTTGCGTCCATATGAAATACTCTGGATTCCCTGCATTGTCCTTCTAAATCGAGATACGTTTCTACGGAAACGATAGGATTTTCTTTGGGGTTCCGAGTATCCCTTTTCCGATGCATTATTCCTCCTTTACTGCATCCCTCGCTCCCTCACATTGACGAATTAACACACAATTTGCGTCCATATGAAGTACTCTTGATTCCGTGCATTGTCCTTCTAAATCGGGATTCGTTTCTACGGAAACCACAGGATTTTCTCTGGGGTTCCGAGTATCTCTTTTCCGATGCATTATTCCTCCTTTACTGCATCCCTCGCTACCTCACATTGCCGAATTAACACACAAATTGCGTCCATATGAAATGCTCTTGGTTCCCTGCATTATCTTTCTAAATCGAGATACGTTTCTACGGAAACGATAGGATTTTCTTTTGGGAGTCGAGTATCTCTTTTCCGATGCATTATTCCTCCTTTACTGCATCCCTCGCTCCCTCACATTGACGAATTAACACACAATTTGCGTCAATATGAAATACTCTGGATTCCCTGCATTGTCCTTCTAAATCGAGATACGTTTCTACGGAAACGATAGGATTTTCTTTGGGGTTCCGAGTATCCCTTTTCCGATGCATTATTCCTCCTTTACTGCATCCCTCGCTCCCTCACGTTGACGAATTAACACACAATTGGCTTCCATATGAAATACTCTGGATTCCCTGCATTGTCCTTCTAAATCGAGATACGTTTCTACGGAAACGACATTATTTTCTTTGGGGTTCCGAGTATCTCTTTTCCGATGCATTATTCCTCCTTTACTGCATCCCTCGCTAACTCACATTGACGAATTAACACACAATTAGCGTCCATATGAAATATTCTGGATTCCCTGCATTGTCCTTCTAAATCGAGATACGTTTCTACGGAAACGATAGGATTTTCTTTGGGGTTCCGAGTATCTCTTTTCCGATGCATTATTCCTCCTTTACTGCATCCCTCGCTCCCTCACATTGACGAATTAACACACAATTTGCGTCCATATGAAATACTCTGGATTCCCTGCATTGTCCTTCTAAATCAAGATACGTTTCTACGGAAACGATAGGATTTTCTTTGGGGTTCCGAGTATCTCTTTTCCGATGCATTATTCCTCCTTTACTGCATCCCTCGCTCCCTCACATTGTCGAATTAACACACAATTTGAGTCCATATGAAATACTCTGGATTCCCTGCATTGTCCTTCTAAATCGAGATACGTTTCTACGGAAACGATAGGATTTTCTTTTGGGAGTCGAGTATCTCTTTTCCGATGCATTATTCCTCCTTTACTGCATCCCTCGCTCCCTCTCATTGACGAATTAACACACAATTTGCGTCCATATGAAATACTCTGGATTCCCTGCATTGTCCTCCTAAATCGAGATACGTTTCTACGGAAACGATAGGATTTTCTTTGGGGTTCCGAGTATCTGTTTTCCGATGCATTATTCCTCCTTTACTGCATCCCTCGCTCCCTCACATTGACGAATTAACACACAATTAGCGTCCATATGAAATACTCTGGATTCCTTGCATTGTCCTTCTAAATCGAGATACGTTTCTACGGAAACGATAGGATTTTCTTTGGGGTTCCGAGTATCTCTTTTCCGATGCATTATTCCTCCTTTACTGCATCCCTCGCTAACTCACATTGCCGAATTAACACACAATTTGCGTCCATATGAAATACTCTGGGTTCCCTGCATTATCTTTCTAAAACGAGATACGTTTCTACGGAAAAGATAGGATTTCCTTTTGGGAGTCGAGTATCTCTTTTCCGATGCATTATTCCTCCTTTACTGCATCTATTCCTCCTTCACTGCATCCCTCGCTCCCTCACATTGACGAATTAACACACAATTTGAGTCCATATGATATACTCCGGATTCCCTGCATTGTCCTTCTATATCGACATACGTTTCTACGGAAACGACATTATTTTCTTTGGGGTTCCGAGTATCTCTTTTCCGATGCATTATTCCTCCTTTACTGCATCCCTCGCTAACTCACATTGACGAATTAACACACAATTAGCGTCCATATGAAATATTCTGGATTCCCTGCATTGTCCTTCTAAATCGAGATACGTTTCTACGGAAACGATAGGATTTTCTTTGGGGTTCCGAGTATCTCTTTTCTGATGCATTATTCCTCCTTTACTGCATCCCTCGTTCCCTCACATTGACGAATTAACACACAATTTGCGTCCATATGAAATACTCTGGATTCCCTGCATTGTCCTTCTAAATCAGGATTCGTTTCTACGGAAACGACAGGATTTTCTTTGGGGTTTGAGTATCTCTTTTCCGATGCATTATTCCTCCTTTACTGCACCCTCGCTAACTCACATTGACGAATTAACACACAATTTGCGTCCATATGAAATACTCTGGATTCCCTGCATTGTCCTTCTAAATCGAGATACGTTTCTATGGAAACGACAGGATTTTCTTTGGGGTTCCGAGTATCTCTTTTCCGATGCATTATTCCTCCTTTACTGCATCCCTCGCTCCCTCACATTGACGAATTAACACACAATTTGCGTCCATATGAAGTACTCTGGATTCCCTGCATTGTCCTTCTAAATCGGGATTCGTTTCTACGGAAACGACAGGATATTCTTTGGGGTTCCGAGTATCTCTTTTCCGATGCATTATTCCTCCTTTACTGCATCCCTCGCTACCTCACATTGCCGAATTAACACACAAATTGCGTCCATATGAAATACTCTGTGTTCCCTGCATTATCTTTCTAAATCGAGATACGTTTCTACGGAAACGATAGGATTTTCTTTTGGGAGTCTAGTATCTCTTTTCGGAAGCATTATTCCTCCTTTACTGCATCCCTCTCTCCCTCACATTGACGAATTAACACACAATTTGCGTCCATATGAAATACTCTGGATTCCCTGCATTGTCCTTCTAAATCGAGATACGTTTCTACGGAAACGATAGGATTTTCTTTGGGGTTCCGAGTATCTCTTTTCCGATGCATTATTCCTCCTTTACTGCATCCCTCGCTCCCTCACATTGACGAATTAACACACAATTTGCGTCCATATGAAATACTCTGGATTCCCTGCATTGTCCTTCTAAATCGAGATACGTTTCTACGGAAACGAAAGGATTTTCTTTGGGGTTCCGAGTATCTCTTTTCCAATGCATTATTCCACCTTTACTGCATCCCTCGCTCCCTCACATTGACGAATTAACACCCAATTTGCGTCCATATGAAATACTCTGGATTCCCTGCATTGTCCTTCTAAATCGAGATACGTTTCTACGAAAACGATAGGATTTTCTTTGGGGTTCCGCGTATCCCTTTTCCGATGCATTATTCCTCCTTTACTGCATCCCTCGCTTCCTCACATTGACGAATTAACACACAATTTTCGTCCATATGAAATACTCTGTATTGCCTGCATTGTCCTTCTAAATCGAGATACGTTTCTACGGAAACGATAGGATTTTCTTTGGGGTTCCGAGTATCTCTTTTCCGATGCATTATTCCTCCTTTACTGCATCCCTCGCTCCCTCACATTGACGAATTAACACACAATTTGCGTCCATATGAAATACTCTGGATTCCCTGCATTGTCCTTCTAAATCGAGATACGTTTCTACGGAAACGATAGGATTTTCTTTGGGGTTCCGAGTATCTCTTTTCCGATGCATTATTCTTCCTTTACTGCATCCCTCGCTCCCTCACATTGACGATTTAACACACAATTTGCGTCCATATGAAATAGTCTGGATTCCTTGCATTGTCCTTCTAAATCGAGATACGTTTCTACGGAAACGATAGGACTTTCTTTGGGGTTCCGAGTATCTCTTTTCCGATGCATTATTCCTCCTTTACTGCATCCCTCGCTAACTCACATTGCCGAATTAACACACAATTTACTCTGGGTTCCCTGCATTATCTTTCTAAAATGAGATACGTTTCTACGGAAACGATAGGATTTTCTTTTGGGAGTCGAGTATCTCTTTTCCGATGCATTATTCCTTACTTTACTGCATCTATTCCTCCTTTACTGCATCCCTCGCTCCCTCAGATTGACGAATTAACACACAATTTGAGTCCATATGATATACTCCGGATTCCCTGCATTGTCCTTCTATATCGACATACGTATCTACGGAAACGATAGGATTTTCTTTGGTGTTCCGAGTATCTCTTTTCCGATGCATTATTCATCCTTTACTACATCCCTCGCTCCCTCACATTGACGAATTAACACACAATTTGCGTCCATATGAAATACTCTGGATTCCCTGCATTTTCCTTCTAAATCGAGATACGTTTCTACGGAAACGATAGGATTTTCTTTGGGGTTCCGAGTATCTCTTTTCCGATGCATTATTCCTCCTTTACTGCATCCCTCGCTCCCTCACATTGACGAATTAACACACAATTTGCGTCCATATGAAATACTCTGGATTCCCTGCATTGTCCTTCTAAATCGAGGTACGTTTCTACGGAAACAACATTATTTTCTTTGGGGTTCCGAGTATCTCTTTTCCGATGCATTATTCCTCCTTTACTGCATCCCTCGCTCCTTCACATTGACGAATTAACACACAATTTTCGTCCATATGAAATACTCTGGATTCCCTGCATTGTCCTCCTAAATCGAGATACGTTTCTACGGAAACGATAGGATTTTCTTTGGGGTTCCGAGTATCTGTTTTCCGATGCATTATTCCTCCTTTACTGCATCCCTCGCTAACTCACATTGACGAATTAACACACAATTAGCGTCCATATGAAATATTCTGGATTCCCTGCATTGTCCTTCTAAATCGAGATACGTTTCTACGGAAACGATAGGATTTTCTTTGGGGTTCCGAGTATCTCTTTTCTGATGCATTATTCCTCCTTTACTGCATCCCTCGTTCCCTCACATTGACGAATTAACACACAATTTGCGTCCATATGAAATACTCTGGATTCCCTGCATTGTCCTTCTAAATCAGGATTCGTTTCTACGGAAACGACAGGATTTTCTTTGGGGTTTGAGTATCTCTTTTCCGATGCATTATTCCTCCTTTACTGCACCCTCGCTAACTCACATTGACGAATTAACACACAATTTGCGTCCATATGAAATACTCTGGATTCCCTGCATTGTCCTTCTAAATCGAGATACGTTTCTATGGAAACGACAGGATTTTCTTTGGGGTTCCGAGTATCTCTTTTCCGATGCATTATTCCTCCTTTACTGCATCCCTCGCTCCCTCACATTGACGAATTAACACACAATTTGCGTCCATATGAAGTACTCTGGATTCCCTGCATTGTCCTTCTAAATCGGGATTCGTTTCTACGGAAACGACAGGATATTCTTTGGGGTTCCGAGTATCTCTTTTCCGATGCATTATTCCTCCTTTACTGCATCCCTCGCTACCTCACATTGCCGAATTAACACACAAATTGCGTCCATATGAAATACTCTGTGTTCCCTGCATTATCTTTCTAAATCGAGATACGTTTCTACGGAAACGATAGGATTTTCTTTTGGGAGTCTAGTATCTCTTTTCGGAAGCATTATTCCTCCTTTACTGAATCCCTCTCTCCCTCACATTGACGAATTAACACACAATTTGCGTCCATATGAAATACTCTGGATTCCCTGCATTGTCCTTCTAAATCGAGATACGTTTCTACGGAAACGATAGGATTTTCTTTGGGGTTCCGAGTATCTCTTTTCCGATGCATTATTCCTCCTTTACTGCATCCCTCGCTCCCTCACATTGACGAATTAACACACAATTTGCGTCCATATGAAATACTCTGGATTCCCTGCATTGTCCTTCTAAATCGAGATACGTTTCTACGGAAACGAAAGGATTTTCTTTGGGGTTCCGAGTATCTCTTTTCCAATGCATTATTCCACCTTTACTGCATCCCTCGCTCCCTCACATTGACGAATTAACACCCAATTTGCGTCCATATGAAATACTCTGGATTCCCTGCATTGTCCTTCTAAATCGAGATACGTTTCTACGAAAACGATAGGATTTTCTTTGGGGTTCCGCGTATCCCTTTTCCGATGCATTATTCCTCCTTTACTGCATCCCTCGCTTCCTCACATTGACGAATTAACACACAATTTTCGTCCATATGAAATACTCTGGATTCCCTGCATTGTCCTTCTAAATCGAGATACGTTTCTACGGAAACGATAGGATTTTCTTTGGGGTTCCGAGTATCTCTTTTCCGATGCATTATTCCTCCTTTACTGCATCCCTCGCTCCCTCACATTGACGAATTAACACACAATTTGCGTCCATATGAAATACTCTGGATTCCCTGCATTGTCCTTCTAAATCGAGATACGTTTCTACGGAAACGATAGGATTTTCTTTGGGGTTCCGAGTATCTCTTTTCCGATGCATTATTCTTCCTTTACTGCATCCCTCGCTCCCTCACATTGACGATTTAACACACAATTTGCGTCCATATGAAATACTCTGGATTCCTTGCATTGTCCTTCTAAATCGAGATACGTTTCTACGGAAACGATAGGACTTTCTTTGGGGTTCCGAGTATCTCTTTTCCGATGCATTATTCCTCCTTTACTGCATCCCTCGCTAACTCACATTGCCGAATTAACACACAATTTACTCTGGGTTCCCTGCATTATCTTTCTAAAATGAGATACGTTTCTACGGAAACGATAGGATTTTCTTTTGGGAGTCGAGTATCTCTTTTCCGATGCATTATTCCTTACTTTACTGCATCTATTCCTCCTTTACTGCATCCCTCGCTCCCTCACATTGACGAATTAACACACAATTTGAGTCCATATGATATACTCCGGATTCCCTGCATTGTCCTTCTATATCGACATACGTATCTACGGAAACGATAGGATTTTCTTTGGTGTTCCGAGTATCTCTTTTCCGATGCATTATTCATCCTTTACTACATCCCTCGCTCCCTCACATTGACGAATTAACACACAATTTGCGTCCATATGAAATACTCTGGATTCCCTGCATTTTCCTTCTAAATCGAGATACGTTTCTACGGAAACGATAGGATTTTCTTTGGGGTTCCGAGTATCTCTTTTCCGATGCATTATTCCTCCTTTACTGCATCCCTCGCTCCCTCACATTGTCGAATTAACACACAATTTGAGTCCATATGAAATACTCTGGATTCCCTGCATTGTCCTTCTAAATCGAGATACGTTTCTACGGAAACGATAGGATTTTCTTTTGGGAGTCGAGTATCTCTTTTCCGATGCATTATTCCTCCTTTACTGCATCCCTCGCTCCCTCTCATTGACGAATTAACACACAATTTGCGTCCATATGAAATACTCTGGATTCCCTGCATTGTCCTCCTAAATCGAGATACGTTTCTACGGAAACGATAGGATTTTCTTTGGGGTTCCGAGTATCTGTTTTCCGATGCATTATTCCTCCTTTACTGCATCCCTCGCTCCCTCACATTGACGAATTAACACACAATTAGCGTCCATATGAAATACTCTGGATTCCTTGCATTGTCCTTCTAAATCGAGATACGTTTCTACGGAAACGATAGGATTTTCTTTGGGGTTCCGAGTATCTCTTTTCCGATGCATTATTCCTCCTTTACTGCATCCCTCGCTAACTCACATTGCCGAATTAACACACAATTTGCGTCCATATGAAATACTCTGGGTTCCCTGCATTATCTTTCTAAAACGAGATACGTTTCTGCGGAAAAGATAGGATTTCCTTTTGGGAGTCGAGTATCTCTTTTCCGATGCATTATTCCTCCTTTACTGCATCTATTCCTCCTTCACTGCATCCCTCGCTCCCTCACATTGACGAATTAACACACAATTTGAGTCCATATGATATACTCCGGATTCCCTGCATTGTCCTTCTATATCGACATACGTTTCTACGGAAACGACATTATTTTCTTTGGGGTTCCGAGTATCTCTTTTCCGATGCATTATTCCTCCTTTACTGCATCCCTCGCTAACTCACATTGACGAATTAACACACAATTAGCGTCCATATGAAATATTCTGGATTCCCTGCATTGTCCTTCTAAATCGAGATACGTTTCTACGGAAACGATAGGATTTTCTTTGGGGTTCCGAGTATCTCTTTTCTGATGCATTATTCCTCCTTTACTGCATCCCTCGTTCCCTCACATTGACGAATTAACACACAATTTGCGTCCATATGAAATACTCTGGATTCCCTGCATTGTCCTTCTAAATCAGGATTCGTTTCTACGGAAACGACAGGATTTTCTTTGGGGTTTGAGTATCTCTTTTCCGATGCATTATTCCTCCTTTACTGCACCCTCGCTAACTCACATTGACGAATTAACACACAATTTGCGTCCATATGAAATACTCTGGATTCCCTGCATTGTCCTTCTAAATCGAGATACGTTTCTATGGAAACGACAGGATTTTCTTTGGGGTTCCGAGTATCTCTTTTCCGATGCATTATTCCTCCTTTACTGCATCCCTCGCTCCCTCACATTGACGAATTAACACACAATTTGCGTCCATATGAAGTACTCTGGATTCCCTGCATTGTCCTTCTAAATCGGGATTCGTTTCTACGGAAACGACAGGATATTCTTTGGGGTTCCGAGTATCTCTTTTCCGATGCATTATTCCTCCTTTACTGCATCCCTCGCTACCTCACATTGCCGAATTAACACACAAATTGCGTCCATATGAAATACTCTGTGTTCCCTGCATTATCTTTCTAAATCGAGATACGTTTCTACGGAAACGATAGGATTTTCTTTTGGGAGTCTAGTATCTCTTTTCGGAAGCATTATTCCTCCTTTACTGCATCCCTCCCTCCCTCACATTGACGAATTAACACACAATTTGCGTCCATATGAAATACTCTGGATTCCCTGCATTGTCCTTCTAAATCGAGATACGTTTCTACGGAAACGATAGGATTTTCTTTGGGGTTCCGAGTATCTCTTTTCCGATGCATTATTCCTCCTTTACTGCATCCCTCGCTCCCTCACATTGACGAATTAACACACAATTTGCGTCCATATGAAATACTCTGGATTCCCTGCATTGTCCTTCTAAATCGAGATACGTTTCTACGGAAACGAAAGGATTTTCTTTGGGGTTCCGAGTATCTCTTTTCCAATGCATTATTCCACCTTTACTGCATCCCTCGCTCCCTCACATTGACGAATTAACACCCAATTTGCGTCCATATGAAATACTCTGGATTCCCTGCATTGTCCTTCTAAATCGAGATACGTTTCTACGAAAACGATAGGATTTTCTTTGGGGTTCCGCGTATCCCTTTTCCGATGCATTATTCCTCCTTTACTGCATCCCTCGCTTCCTCACATTGACGAATTAACACACAATTTTCGTCCATATGAAATACTCTGGATTCCCTGCATTGTCCTTCTAAATCGAGGTACGTTTCTACGGAAACGATAGGATTTTCTTTGGGGTTCCGAGTATCTCTTTTCCGATGCATTATTCCTCCTTTACTGCATCCCTCGCTCCCTCACATTGACGAATTAACACACAATTTGCGTCCATATGAAATACTCTGGATTCCCTGCATTGTCCTTCTAAATCGAGATACGTTTCTACGGAAACGATAGGATTTTCTTTGGGGTTCCGAGTATCTCTTTTCCGATGCATTATTCTTCCTTTACTGCATCCCTCGCTCCCTCACATTGACGATTTAACACACAATTTGCGTCCATATGAAATACTCTGGATTCCTTGCATTGTCCTTCTAAATCGAGATACGTTTCTACGGAAACGATAGGACTTTCTTTGGGGTTCCGAGTATCTCTTTTCCGATGCATTATTCCTCCTTTACTGCATCCCTCGCTAACTCACATTGCCGAATTAACACACAATTTACTCTGGGTTCCCTGCATTATCTTTCTAAAATGAGATACGTTTCTACGGAAACGATAGGATTTTCTTTTGGGAGTCGAGTATCTCTTTTCCGATGCATTATTCCTTACTTTACTGCATCTATTCCTCCTTTACTGCATCCCTCGCTCCCTCACATTGACGAATTAACACACAATTTGAGTCCATATGATATACTCCGGATTCCCTGCATTGTCCTTCTATATCGACATACGTATCTACGGAAACGATAGGATTTTCTTTGGTGTTCCGAGTATCTCTTTTCCGATGCATTATTCATCCTTTACTACATCCCTCGCTCCCTCACATTGACGAATTAACACACAATTTGCGTCCATATGAAATACTCTGGATTCCCTGCATTTTCCTTCTAAATCGAGATACGTTTCTACGGAAACGATAGGATTTTCTTTGGGGTTCCGAGTATCTCTTTTCCGATGCATTATTCCTCCTTTACTGCATCCCTCGCTCCCTCACATTGACGAATTAACACACAATTTGCGTCCATATGAAATACTCTGGATTCCCTGCATTGTCCTTCTAAATCGAGGTACGTTTCTACGGAAACAACATTATTTTCTTTGGGGTTCCGAGTATCTCTTTTCCGATGCATTATTCCTCCTTTACTGCATCCCTCGCTCCCTCACATTGACGAATTAACACACAATTTGCGTCCATATGAAATACTCTGGATTCCTTGCATTGTCCTTCTAATCGAGATACGTTTCTACAGAAACGATAGGATTTTCTTTGGGGTTGCGAGTATCTCTTTTCCGATGCATTATTCCTCCTTTACTGCATCCCTCGCTAACTCACATTGCCGAATTAACACACAATTTGCGTCCATATGAAATACTCTGGGTTCCCTGCATTATCTTTCTAAAACGAGATACGTTTCTACGGAAAAGATAGGATTTTCTTTTGGGAGTCGAGTATCTCTTTTCCGATGCATTATTCCTCCTTTACTGCATCTATTGCTCCTTTACTGCATCCCTCGCTCCCTCACATTGACGAATTAACACACAATTTGAGTCCATATGATATACTCCGGATTCCCTGCATTGTCCTTCTATATCGACATACGTTTCTACGGAAACGATAGGATTTTCTTTGGGGTTCCGAGTATCTCTTTTCCAATGCATTTTTCATCCTTTACTGCATCCCTCGCTCCCTCATACTGACGAATTAACACACAATTGGCGTCCATATGAAATACACTGGATTCCCTGCATTGTCCTTCTAAATCGAGATACGTTTCTACGGAAACGATAGGATTTTCTTTGGGGTTCCGAGTATCTCTTTTCCGATGCATTATTCCTCCTTTACTGCATCCCTCGCTCCCTGACATTGACGAAATAACACACAATTTGCGTCCATATGAGGTACTCTGGATTCCCTGCATTGTCCTTCTAAATCGGGATTCGTTTCTACGGAAACGACAGGATTTTCTTTGGGGTTCCGAGTATCTCTTTTCCGATGCATTATTCCTCCTTTACTGCATCCCTCGCTACCTCATATTGCCGAATTAACACACAAATTGCGTCCACATGAAATACTCTGGGTTCCCTGCATTATCTTTCTAAATCGAGATACGTTTCTACGGAAACGATAGGATTTTCTTTTGGGAGTCGAGTATCTCTTTTCCAATGCATTATTCCTCCTTTACTGCATCCCTCGCACCCTCACATTGACGAATTAACACACAATTTGCGTCCATATGAAATACTCTGGATTCCCTGCATTGTCCTTCTAAATCGAGATACGTTTCTACGGAAACGATAGAATTTTCTTTGGGGTTCCGAGTATCTCTTTTCCGATGCATTATTCCTCCTTTACTGCATCCCTCGCTCCCTCACATTGACGAATTAACACACAATTTGCGTCCATATGAAATACTCTGGATTCCCTGCATTGTCCTTCTAAATCGAGATACGTTTCTACGGAAACGATAGAATTTTCTTTGGGGTTCCGAGTATCTCTTTTCCGATGCATTATTCCTCCTTTACTGCATCCCTGGCTCCCTCACATTGACGAATTAACACGCAATTTGCGTCCATATGAAATACTCTGGATTCCCTGCATTGTCCTTCTAAATCGAGATACGTTTCTACGGAAACGAAAGGATTTTCTTTGGGGTTCCGAGTATTTCTTTTCCGATGCATTATTCCTCCTTTACTGCATCCCTCGCTCCCTCACATTGACGAATTAACACACAATTTGCGTCCATATGAAATACTCTGGGTTCCCTGCATTATCTTTCTAATATACAATCTATTGGTTATGACCTGTAGATTAAAACTGAAGAAACTGCAAAAAGGTGGGAATTTAAGGAGATGGGACCTGGATAAACTGAAAGAACCAAAGGTTGTACAGAGTTTCAGGGAGAGCATAAGGGAACAATTGACAGGAATGGGGGAAAGAAATACAGTAGAAGAAGAATGGGTAGCTTTGAGGGATGAAGTAGTGAAGGCAGCAGAGGATAAAGTAGGTAAAAAGACGAGGGCTAGTAGAAATCCTTGGGTAACAGAAGAAATATTGAGTTTAATTGATGAAAGGAGAAAATATAAAAATGCAGTAAATGAAGCAGGCAAAAAGGAATACAAACGTCTCAAAAATGAGATTGACAGGAAGTGCAAAATGGCTAAGCAGGGATGGCTAGAGGACAAATGTAAGGATGTAGAGGCTTATCTCACTAGGGGTAAGATAGATACTGCCTACAGGAAAATTAAAGAGACCTTTGGAGATAAGAGAACCACTTCTATGAACATCAAGAGCTCAGATGGAAACCCAGTTCTAAGCAAAGAAGGGAAAGCAGAAAGGTGGAAGGAGTATATGGAGGGTCTATACAAGGGCGAGGTACTTGAGGACAATATTATGGAAATGGAAGAGGATGTAGATGAAGATCAAATGGGAGATACTATACTGCGTGAAGAGTTTGACAGAGCACTGAAAGACCTGAGTCGAAACAAGGCCCCCGGAGTAGACAACATTCCATTGGAACTACTGACGGCCTTGGGAGAGCCAGTCCTGACAAAACTCTACCATCTGGTGAGCAAGATGTATGAAACAGGCGAAATACCCTCAGACTTCAAGAAGAATATAATAATTCCAATCCCAAAGAAAGCAGGTGTTGACAGATGTGAGAATTACCGAACAATCAGTTTAATAAGTCACAGCTGCAAAATACTAACACGAATTCTTTACAGACGAATGGAAAAACTGGTAGAAGCCGACCTCGGGGAAGATCAGTTTGGATTCCGTAGAAATACTGGAACACGTGAGGCAATACTGACCTTACGACTTATCTTAGAAGAAAGATTAAGGAAAGGCAAACCTACGTTTCTAGCATTTGTAGACTTAGAGAAAGCTTTTGACAATGTTGACTGGAATACTCTCTTTCAAATTCTAAAGGTGGCAGGGGTAAAATACAGGGAGCGAAAGGCTATTTACAATTTGTACAGAAACCAGATGGCAGTTATAAGAGTCGAGGGACACGAAAGGGAAGCAGTGGTTGGGAAGGGAGTAAGACAGGGTTGTAGCCTCTCCCCGATGTTATTCAATCTGTATATTGAGCAAGCAGTGAAGGAAACAAAAGAAAAATTCGGAGTAGGTATTAAAATCCATGGAGAAGAAATAAAAACTTTGAGGTTCGCCGATGACATTGTAATTCTGTCAGAGACAGCAAAGGACTTGGAAGAGCAGTTGAACGGAATGGATGGTGTCTTGAAGGGAGGATATAAGATGAACATCAACGAAAGCAAAACGAGGATAATGGAATGTAGTCGAAGTAAGTCGGGTGATGTTGAGGGTATTAGATTAGGAAATGAGACACTTAAAGTAGTAAAGGAGTTTTGCTATTTGGGGAGCAAAATAACCGATGATGGTCGAAGTAGAGAGGATATAAAATGTAGACTGGCAATGGCAAGGAAAGCGTTTCTGAAGAAGAGAAATTTGTTAACATCGAGTATAGATTTAAGTGTCAGGAAGTCTTTTCTGAAATTATTTGTATGGAGTGTAGCCATGTATGGAAGTGAAACATGGACGATAAATAGTTTGGACAAGAAGAGAATAGAAGCTTTCGAAATGTGGTGCTACAGAAGAATGCTGAAGATTAGATGGGTAGATCACATAACTAATGAGGAGGTACTGAATCGGATTGGGGAGAAGAGGAGTTTGTGGCACAACTTGACCAGAAGAAGGGATCGGTTGGTAGGACATGTTTTGAGGCATCAAGGGATCACCAATTTAGTATTGGAGGGCAGCGTGGAGGGTAAAAATCGTAGGGGGAGACCAAGAGATGCATACACTAAGCAGATTCAGAAGGATGTAGGTTGCAGTAGGTACTGGGAGATGAAGAAGCTTGCACAGGATAGAGTAGCATGGAGAGCTGCATCAAACCAGTCTCAGGACTGAAGACCACAACAACAACAACGAGATACGTTTCTACGGAAACGATAGGATTTTCTTTTGGGAGTTGAGTATCTCTTTTCCGATGCATTATTCCTCCTTTACTGCATCTATTCCTCCTTTACTGCATCCCTCGCTCCCTCACATTGACGAATTAACACACAATTTGAGTCCATATGATATACTCCGGATTCCCTGCATTGTCCTTCTATATCGACATACGTTTCTATGGAAACGATAGGATTTTCTTTGGTGTTCCGAGTATCTCTTTTCCGATGCATTATTCCTCCTTTACTGCATCCCTCGCTCCCTCACATTGACGAATTAACACACAATTTGCGTCCATATGAAATACTCTGGATTCCCTGCATTGTCCTTCTAAATCGAGGTACGTTTCTACGGAAACAACATTATTTTCTTTGGGGTTCCGAGTATCTCTTTTCCGATGCATTATTCCTCCTTTACTGCATCCCTCGCTCCCTCACATTGACGAATTAACACACAATTTTCGTCCATATGAAATACTCTGGATTCCCTGCATTGTCCTTCTAAATCAAGATACGTTTCTACGGAAACGATAGGATTTTCTTTGGGGTTCCGAGTATCTCTTTTCCGATGCATTATTCCTCCTTTACTGCATCCCTCGCTCCCTCACATTGTCGAATTAACACACAACTTGAGTCCATATGAAATACCCTGGATTCAATGCATTATCCTTCTAAATCGAGATACGTTTCTACGGAAACGATAGGATTTTCTTTGGGGTTCCGCGTATCTCTTTTCCGATGCATTATTCCTCCTTTACTGCATCCCTCGCTCCCTCACAATGACGAATTAACACACAATTTGCGTCCATATGAAATACTCTGGATTCCCTGCATTGTCCTTCTAAATCGAGATACGTTTCTACGGAAAAGATAGGATTTTCTTTGGGGTTCCGAGTATCTCTTTTCCGATGCATTATTCCTCCTTTACTGCATCCCTCGCTCCCTCACATTGACGAATTAACACACAATTTGCGTCCATATGAAATACTCTGGATTCCCTGCATTGTCCTTCTAAATCGAGATACGTTTCTTCGGAAACGATAGGATTTTCTTTGGGGTTCCGAGTATCTCTTTTCCGATGCATTATTCCTCCTTTACTGCATCCCTCGCTCCCTCACATTGACGAATTAACACACAATTTGCGTCCATATGAAATACTCTGGATTCCTTGCATTGTCCTTCTAATCGAGATACGTTTCTACAGAAACGATAGGATTTTCTTTGGGGTTGCGAGTATCTCTTTTCCGATGCATTATTCCTCCTTTACTGCATCCCTCGCTAACTCACATTGCCGAATTAACACACAATTTGCGTCCATATGAAATACTCTGGGTTCCCTGCATTATCTTTCTAAAACAAGATACGTTTCTACGGAAAAGATAGGATTTTCTTTTGGGAGTCGAGTATCTCTTTTCCGATGCATTATTCCTCCTTTACTGCATCTATTGCTCCTTTACTGCATCCCTCGCTCCCTCACATTGACGAATTAACACACAATTTGAGTCCATATGATATACTCCGGATTCCCTGCATTGTCCTTCTATATCGACATACGTTTCTACGGAAACGATAGAATTTTCTTTGGGGTTCCGAGTATCTCTTTTCCAATGCATTTTTCATCCTTTACTGCATCCCTCGCTCCCTCATACTGACGAATTAACACACAATTGGCGTCCATATGAAATACTCTGGATTCCCTGCATTGTCCTTCTAAATCGAGATACGTTTCTACGGAAACGATAGGATTTTCTTTGGGGTTCCGAGTATCTCTTTTCCGATGCATTATTCCTCCTTTACTGCATCCCTCGCTCCCTGACATTGACGAAATAACACACAATTTGCGTCCATATGAAGTACTCTGGATTCCCTGCATTGTCCTTCTAAATCGGGATTCGTTTCTACGGAAACGACAGGATTTTCTTTGGGGTTCCGAGTATCTCTTTTCCGATGCATTATTCCTCCTTTACTGCATCCCTCGCTACCTCACATTGCCGAATTAACACACAAATTGCGTCCACATGAAATACTCTGGGTTCCCTGCATTATCTTTCTTAATCGAGATACGTTTCTACGGAAACGATAGGATTTTCTTTTGGGAGTCGAGTATCTCTTTTCCGATGCATTATTCCTCCTTTACTGCATCCCTCGCTCCCTCACATTGACGAATTAACACACAATTTGCGTCAATATGAAATACTCTGGATTCCCTGCATTGTCCTTCTAAATCGAGATACGTTTCTACGGAAACGATAGAATTTTCTTTGGGGTTCCGAGTATCTCTTTTCCGATGCATTATTCCTCCTTTACTGCATCCCTCGCTCCCTCACATTGACGAATTAACACACAATTTGCGTCCATATGAAATACTCTGGATTCCCTGCATTGTCCTTCTAAATCGAGATACGTTTCTACGGAAACGATAGAATTTTCTTTGGGGTTCCGAGTATCTCTTTTCCGATGCATTATTCCTCCTTTACTGCATCCCTGGCTCCCTCACATTGACGAATTAACACACAATTTGCGTCCATATGAAATACTCTGGATTCCCTGCATTGTCCTTCTAAATCGAGATACGTTTCTACGGAAACGAAAGGATTTTCTTTGGGGTTCCGAGTATTTCTTTTCCGATGCATTATTCCTCCTTTACTGCATCCCTCGCTCCCTCACATTGACGAATTAACACACAATTTGCGTCCATATGAAATACTCTGGGTTCCCTGCATTATCTTTCTAATACGAGATACGTTTCTACGGAAACGATAGGATTTTCTTTTGGGAGTTGAGTATCTCTTTTCCGATGCATTATTCCTCCTTTACTGCATCTATTCCTCCTTTACTGCATCCCTCGCTCCCTCACATTGACGAATTAACACACAATTTGAGTCCATATGATATACTCCGGATTCCCTGCATTGTCCTTCTATATCGACATACGTTTCTATGGAAACGATAGGATTTTCTTTGGTGTTCCGAGTATCTCTTTTCCGATGCATTATTCATCCTTTACTGCATCCCTCGCTCCCTCACAATGACGAATTAACACACAATTTGCGTCCATATGAAATACTCTGGATTCCCTGCATTGTCCTTGTAAATCGAGATACGTTTCTACGGAAAAGACATTATTTTCTTTGGGGTTCCGAGTATCTCTTTTCCGATGCATTATTCCTCCTTTACTGCATTCCTCGCTAACTCACATTGACGAATTAACACACAATTAGCGTCCATATGAAATATTCTGGATTCCCTGCATTGTCCTTCTAAATCGAGATACGTTTCTACGGAAACGATAAGGATTTTCTTTGGGGTTCCGAGTATCTCTTTTCTGATGCATTATTCCTCCTTTACTGCATCCCTCGTTCCCTCACATTGACGAATTAACACACAATTTGCGTCCATATGAAATACTCTGGATTCCCTGCATTGTCCTTCTAAATCGGGATTCGTTTCTACGGAAACGACAGGATTTTCTTTGGGGTTCCGTGTATCTATTTTCCGATGCATTATTCCTTCTTTACTGCATCCCTCGCTCCCTCACATTGACGAATTAACACACAAATTGCGTCCATATGAAATACTCTGGGTTCCCTGCATTATCTTTCTAAAACGAGATACGTTTCTACGGAAACGAGAAGATTTTCTTTTGGGAGTCGAGTATCTCTTTTCCGATGCATTATTCCTCCTTTACTGCATCCCTCGCTTCCTCACATTGACGAATTAACACACAATTTGCGTCCATATGAAATACTCTGGATTCCCTGCATTGTCCTTCTAAATCGAGATACGTTTCTACGGAAACGATAGGATTTTCTTTGGGGTTCCGAGTATCTCTTTTCCGATGCATTATTCCTCCTTTACTGCATCCCTCGCTCCCTCACATTTACGAATTAACACACAATTTGCGTCCATATGAAATACTCTGGATTCCCTGCATTGTCCTTCTAAATCGAGATACGTTTCTACGGAAACGATAGGATTTTCTTTGGGGTTCCGAGTATCTCTTTTCCGATGCATTATTCTTCCTTTACTGCATCCCTCGCTCCCTCACATTGACGATTTAACACACAATTTGCGTCCATATGAAATACTCTGGATTCCTTGCATCGTCCTTCTAAATCGAGATACGTTTCTACGGAAACGATAGGACTTTCTTTGGGGTTCCGAGTATCTCTTTTCCGATGCATTATTCCTCCTTTACTGCATCCCTCGCTAACTCACATTGCCGAATTAACACAAATTTACTCTGGGTTCCCTGCATTATCTTTCTAAAATGAGATACGTTTCTACGGAAACGATAGGATTTTCTTTTGGGAGTCGAGTATCTCTTTTCCGATGCATTATTCCTTACTTTACTGCATCTATTCCTCCTTTACTGCATCCCTCGCTCCCTCACATTGACGAATTAACACACAATTTGAGTCCATATGATATACTCCGGATTCCCTGCATTGTCCTTCTATATCGACATACGTATCTACGGAAACGATAGGATTTTCTTTGGTGTTCCGAGTATCTCTTTTCCGATGCATTATTCATCCTTTACTACATCCCTCGCTCCCTCAAATTGACGAATTAACACACAATTTGCGTCCATATGAAATACTCTGGATTCCCTGCATTTTCCTTCTAAATCGAGATACGTTTCTACGGAAACGATAGGATTTTCTTTGGGGTTCCGAGTATCTCTTTTCCGATGCATTATTCCTCCTTTACTGCATCCCTCGCTTCCTCACATTGACGAATTAACACACAATTTGCGTCCATATGAAATACTCTGGATTCCCTGCATTGTCCTTCTAAATCGAGGTACGTTTCTACGGAAACAACATTATTTTCTTTGGGGTTCCGAGTATCTCTTTTCCGATGCATTATTCCTCCTTTACTGCATCCCTCGCTCCCTCACATTGACGAATTAACACACAATTTTCGTCCATATGAAATACTCTGGATTCCCTGCATTGTCCTTCTAAATCAAGATACGTTTCTACGGAAACGATAGGATTTTCTTTGGGGTTCCGAGTATCTCTTTTCCGATGCCATATTCCTCCTTTACTGCATCCCTCGCTCCCTCACATTGTCGAATTAACACACAACTTGAGTCCATATGAAATACCCTGGATTCCCTGCATTATCCTTCTAAATCGAGATACGTTTCTACGGAAACGATAGGATTTTCTTTGGGGTTCCGCGTATCTCTTTTCCGATGCATTATTCCTCCTTTACTGCATCCCTCGCTCCCTCACATTGACGAATTAACACACAATTTGCGTCCATATGAAATACTCTGGATTCCCTGCATTGTCCTTCTAAATCGAGATACGTTTCTACGGAAAAGATAGGATTTTCTTTGGGGTTCCGAGTATCTCTTTTCCGATGCATTATTCCTCCTTTACTGCATCCCTCGCTCCCTCACATTGACGAATTAACACACAATTTGCGTCCATATGAAATACTCTGGATTCCCTGCATTGTCCTTCTAAATCGAGATACGTTTCTTCGGAAACGATAGAATTTTCTTTGGGGCTCCGAGTATCTCTTTTCCGATGCATTATTCCTCCTTTACTGCATCCCTCGCTCCCTCACATTGACGAATTAACACACAATTTGCGTCCATATGAAATACTCTGGATTCCTTGCATTGTCCTTCTAATCGAGATACGTTTCTACAGAAACGATAGGATTTTCTTTGGGGTTGCGAGTATCTCTTTTCCGATGCATTATTCCTCCTTTACTGCATCCCTCGCTAACTCACATTGCCGAATTAACACACAATTTGCGTCCATATGAAATACTCTGGGTTCCCTGCATTATCTTTCTAAAACGAGATACGTTTCTACGGAAAAGATAGGATTTTCTTTTGGGAGTCGAGTATCTCTTTTCCGATGCATTATTCCTCCTTTACTGCATCTATTGCTCCTTTACTGCATCCCTCGCTCCCTCACATTGACGAATTAACACACAATTTGAGTCCATATGATATACTCCGGATTCCCTGCATTGTCCTTCTATATCGACATACGTTTCTACGGAAACGATAGGATTTTCTTTGGGGTTCCGAGTATCTCTTTTCCAATGCATTTTTCATCCTTTACTGCATCCCTCGCTCCCTCATACTGACGAATTAACACACAATTGGCGTCCATATGAAATACTCTGGATTCCCTGCATTGTCCTTCTAAATCGAGATACGTTTCTACGGAAACGATAGGATTTTCTTTGGGGTTCCGAGTATCTCTTTTCCGATGCATTATTCCTCCTTTACTGCATCCCTCGCTCCCTGACATTGACGAAATAACACACAATTTGCGTCCATATGAAGTACTCTGGATTCCCTGCATTGTCCTTCTAAATCGGGATTCGTTTCTACGGAAACGACAGGATTTTCTTTGGGGTTCCGAGTATCTCTTTTCCGATGCATTATTCCTCCTTTACTGCATCCCTCGCTACCTCACATTGCCGAATTAACACACAAATTGCGTCCACATGAAATACTCTGGGTTCCCTGCATTATCTTTCTAAATCGAGATACGTTTCTACGGAAACGATAGGATTTTCTTTTGGGAGTCGAGTATCTCTTTTCCGATGCATTATTCCTCCTTTACTGCATCCCTCGCTCCCTCACATTGACGAATTAACACACAATTTGCGTCAATATGAAATACTCTGGATTCCCTGCATTGTCCTTCTAAATCGAGATACGTTTCTACGGAAACGATAGAATTTTCTTTGGGGTTCCGAGTATCTCTTTTCCGATGCATTATTCCTCCTTTACTGCATCCCTCGCTCCCTCACATTGACGAATTAACACACAATTTGCGTCCATATGAAATACTCTGGATTCCCTGCATTGTCCTTCTAAATCGAGATACGTTTCTACGGAAACGATAGAATTTTCTTTGGGGTTCCGAGTATCTCTTTTCCGATGCATTATTCCTACTTTACTGCATCCCTGGCTCCCTCACATTGACGAATTAACACACAATTTGCGTCCATATGAAATACTCTGGATTCCCTGCATTGTCCTTCTAAATCGAGATACGTTTCTACGGAAACGAAAGGATTTTCTTTGGGGTTCCGAGTATTTCTTTTCCGATGCATTATTCCTCCTTTACTGCATCCCTCGCTCCCTCACATTGACGAATTAACACACAATTTGCGTCCATATGAAATACTCTGGGTTCCCTGCATTATCTTTCTAATACGAGATACGTTTCTACGGAAACGATAGGATTTTCTTTTGGGAGTTGAGTATCTCTTTTCCGATGCATTATTCCTCCTTTACTGCATCTATTCCTCCTTTACTGCATCCCTCGCTCCCTCACATTGACGAATTAACACACAATTTGAGTCCATATGATATACTCCGGATTCCCTGCATTGTCCTTCTATATCGACATACGTTTCTATGGAAACGATAGGATTTTCTTTGGTGTTCCGAGTATCTCTTTTCCGATGCATTATTCATCCTTTACTGCATCCCTCGCTCCCTCACAATGACGAATTAACACACAATTTGCGTCCATATGAAATACTCTGGATTCCCTGCATTGTCCTTGTAAATCGAGATACGTTTCTACGGAAAAGACATTATTTTCTTTGGGGTTCCGAGTATCTCTTTTCCGATGCATTATTCCTCCTTTACTGCATTCCTCGCTAACTCACATTGACGAATTAACACACAATTAGCGTCCATATGAAATATTCTGGATTCCCTGCATTGTCCTTCTAAATCGAGATACGTTTCTACGGAAACGATAAGGATTTTCTTTGGGGTTCCGAGTATCTCTTTTCCGATGCATTATTCCTCCTTTACTGCATCCCTCGCTCCCTCACATTGACGAATTAACACACAATTTGCGTCCATATGAAATACTCTGGGTTCCCTGCATTATCTTTCTAATACGAGATACGTTTCTACGGAAACGATAGGATTTTCTTTTGGGAGTTGAGTATCTCTTTTCCGATGCATTATTCCTCCTTTACTGCATCTATTCCTCCTTTACTGCATCCCTCGCTCCCTCACATTGACGAATTAACACACAATTTGAGTCCATATGATATACTCCGGATTCCCTGCATTGTCCTTCTATATCGACATACGTTTCTATGGAAACGATAGGATTTTCTTTGGTGTTCCGAGTATCTCTTTTCCGATGCATTATTCATCCTTTACTGCATCCCTCGCTCTCTCACAATGACGAATTAACACACAATTTGCGTCCATATGAAATACTCTGGATTCCCTGCATTGTCCTTGTAAATCGAGATACGTTTCTACGGAAAAGACATTATTTTCTTTGGGGTTCCGAGTATCTCTTTTCCGATGCATTATTCCTCCTTTACTGCATTCCTCGCTAACTCACATTGACGAATTAACACACAATTAGCGTCCATATGAAATATTCTGGATTCCCTGCATTGTCCTTCTAAATCGAGATACGTTTCTACGGAAACGATAAGGATTTTCTTTGGGGTTCCGAGTATCTCTTTTCTGATGCATTATTCCTCCTTTACTGCATCCCTCGTTCCCTCACATTGACGAATTAACACACAATTTGCGTCCATATGAAATACTCTGGATTCCCTGCATTGTCCTTCTAAATCGGGATTCGTTTCTACGGAAACGACAGGATTTTCTTTGGGGTTCCGTGTATCTATTTTCCGATGCATTATTCCTTCTTTACTGCATCCCTCGCTCCCTCACATTGACGAATTAACACACAAATTGCGTCCATATGAAATACTCTGGGTTCCCTGCATTATCTTTCTAAAACGAGATACGTTTCTACGGAAACGAGAAGATTTTCTTTTGGGAGTCGAGTATCTCTTTTCCGATGCATTATTCCTCCTTTACTGCATCCCACGCTCCCTCACATTGACGAATTAACACACAATTTGCGTCCATATGAAATACTCTGGATTCCCTGCATTGTCCTTCTAAATCGAGATACGTTTCTACGGAAACGATAGGATTTTATTTGGGGTTCCGAGTATCTCTTTTCCGATGCATTATTCCTCGTTTACTGCATCCCTCGCTCCCTCACATTGACGAATTAACACACAATTTTCGTCCATATGAAATACTCTGGATTCTCTGCATTGTCCTTCTAAATCAAGATACGTTTCTACGGAAACGATAGGATTTTCTTTGGGGTTCCGAGTATCTCTTTTCCGATGCATTATTCCTACTTTACTGCATCCCTCGCTCCCTCACATTGACGAATTAACACACAATTTGCGTCCATATGAAATACTCTGGATTCCCTGCATTTTCCTTCTAAATCGAGATACGTTTCTACGGAAACGATAGGATTTTCTTTGGGGTTCCGAGTATCTCTTTTCCGATGCATTATTCCTCCTTTACTGCATCCCTCGCTCCCTCACATTGACGAATTAACACACAATTTGCGTCCATATGAAATACTCTGGATTCCCTGCATTGTCCTTCTAAATCGAGGTATGTTTCTACGGAAACAACATTATTTTCTTTGGGGTTCCGAGTATCTCTTTTCCGATGCATTATTCCTCCTTTACTGCATCCCTCGCTCCCTCACATTGACGAATTAACACACAATTTTCGTCCATATGAAATACTCTGGATTCCCTGCATTGTCCTTCTAAATCAAGATACGTTTCTACGGAAACGATAGGATTTTCTTTGGGGTTCCGAGTATCTCTTTTCCGATGCATTATTCCACCTTTACTGCATCCCTCGCTCCCTCACATTGTCGAATTAACACACAACTTGAGTCCATATGAAATACCCTGGATTCAATGCATTATCCTTCTAAATCGAGATACGTTTCTACGGAAACGATAGGATTTTCTTTGGGGTTCCGCGTATCTCTTTTCCGATGCATTATTCCTCCTTTACTGCATCCCTCGCTCCCTCACAATGACGAATTAACACACAATTTGCGTCCATATGAAATACTCTGGATTCCCTGCATTGTCCTTCTAAATCGAGATACGTTTCTACGGAAAAGATAGGATTTTCTTTGGGGTTCCGAGTATCTCTTTTCCGATGCATTATTCCTCCTTTACTGCATCCCTCGCTCCCTCACATTGACGAATTAACACACAATTTGCGTCCATATGAAATACTCTGGATTCCCTGCATTGTCCTTCTAAATCGAGATACGTTTCTTCGGAAACGATAGGATTTTCTTTGGGGTTCCGAGTATCTCTTTTCCGATGCATTATTCCTCCTTTACTGCATCCCTCGCTCCCTCACATTGACGAATTAACACACAATTTGCGTCCATATGAAATACTCTGGATTCCCTGCATTGTCCTTCTAAATCGAGATACGTTTCTTCGGAAACGATAGGATTTTCTTTGGGGTTCCGAGTATCTCTTTTCCGATGCATTATTCCTCCTTTACTGCATCCCTCGCTAACTCACATTGCCGAATTAACACACAATTTGCGTCCATATGAAATACTCTGGGTTCCCTGCATTATCTTTCTAAAACGAGATACGTTTCTACGGAAAAGATAGGATTTTCTTTTGGGAGTCGAGTATCTCTTTTCCGATGCATTATTCCTCCTTTACTGCATCTATTGCTCCTTTACTGCATCCCTCGCTCCCTCACATTGACGAATTAACACACAATTTGAGTCCATATGATATACTCCGGATTCCCTGCATTGTCCTTCTATATCGACATACGTTTCTACGGAAACGATAGGATTTTCTTTGGGGTTCCGAGTATCTCTTTCCCAATGCATTTTTCATCCTTTACTGCATCCCTCGCTCCCTCATACTGACGAATTAACACACAATTTGCGTCCATATGAAGTACTCTGGATTCCCTGCATTGTCCTTCTAAATCGGGATTCGTTTCTACGGAAACGACAGGATTTTCTTTGGGGTTCCGAGTATCGCTTTTCCGATGCATTATTCCTCCTTTACTGCATCCCTCGCTACCTCACATTGTCGAATTAACACACAAATTGCGTCCATATGAAATACTCTGGGTTCCCTGCATTATCTTTCTAAATCGAGATACGTTTCCACGGAAACGATAGGCTTTTCTTTTGGGAGTCGAGTATCTCTTTTCCGATGCATTATTCCTCCTTTACTGCATCCCTCGCTCCCTCACATTGACGAATTAACACACAATTTGCGTCAATATGAAATACTCTGGATTCCCTGCATTGTCCTTCTAAATCGAGATACGTTTCTACGGAAACGATAGAATTTTCTTTGGGGTTCCGAGTATCTCTTTTCCGATGCATTATTCCTCCTTTACTGCATCCCTCGCTCCCTCACTTTGACGAATTAACACACAATTTGCGTCCATATGAAATACTCTGGATTCCCTGCATTGTTCTTCTAAATCGAGATACGTTTCTACGGAAACGAAAGGATTTTCTTTGGGGTTCCGAGTATCTCTTTTCCAATGCATTATTCCTCCTTTACTGCATCCCTCGCTCCCTCACATTGACGAATTAACACCCAATTTGCGTCCATATGAAATACTCTGGATTCCCTGCATTGTCCTTCTAAATCGAGATACGTTTCTACGAAAACGATAGGATTTTCTTTGGGGTTCCGCGTATCTCTTTTCCGATGCGTTATTCCTCCTTTACTGCATCCCTCGCTTCCTCACATTGACGACTTAACACACAATTTGCGTCCATATGAAATACTCTGGATTCCCTGCATTGTCCTTCTAAATCGAGATACGTTTCTACGGAAACGATAGGATTTTCTTTGGGGTTCCGAGTATCTCTTTTCCGATGCATTATTCCTCCTCTACTGCATCCCTCGCTCCCTCACATTGACGAATTAACACACAATTTGCGTCCATATGAAATACTCTGGATTCCCTGCATTGTCCTTCTAAATCGAGATACGTTTCTACGAAAACGATAGGATTTTCTTTGGGGTTCCGAGTATCTCTTTTCCGATGCATTATTCTTCCTTTACTGCATCCCGCGCTCCCTCACATTGACGAATTAACACACAATTTGCGTCCATATGAAATACTCTGGGTTCCCTGCATTATCTTTCTAATACGAGACACGTTTCTACGGAAACGATAGGATTTTCTTTTGGGAGTCGAGTATCTCTTTTCCGATGCATTATTCCTCCTTTACTGCATCTATTCCTCCTTTACTGCATCCCTCGCTCCCTAACATTGACGAATTAACACACAATTTGCGTCCATATGAAATACTCTGGATTCCCTGCATTGTCCTTCTAAATCGAGATACGTTTCTACGGAAACGATAGGATTTTCTTTGGGGTTCCGAGTATCTCTTTTCCGATGCATTATCCTCCTTTACTGCATCCCTCGCTCCCTCACATTGACGAATTAACACACAATTTTCGTCCATATGAAATACTCTGGATTCCCTGCATTGTCCTTCCAAATCGAGATACGTTTCTATGGAAACGATAGGATTTTCTTTGGGGTTCCGAGTATCCCTTTTCCGATGTATTATTCCTCCTTTACTGCATCCCTCGCTACCTGACATTGACGAATTAACACACAATTTGCGTCCATATGAAGTACTCTGGATTCCCTGCATTGTCCTTCTAAATCGGGATTCGTTTCTACGGAAACGACAGGATTTTCTTTGGGGTTCCGAGTATCGCTTTTCCGATGCATTATTCCTCCTTTACTGCATCCCTCGCTACCTCACATTGCCGAATTAACACACAAATTGCGTCCATATGAAATACTCTGGGTTCCCTGCATTATCTTTCTAAATCGAGATACGTTTCTACATAAACGATAGGATTTTCTTTTGGGAGTCGAGTATCTCTTTTCCGATGCATTATTCCTCCTTTACTGCATCCCTCGCTCCCTCTCATTGACGAATTAACACACAATTTGCGTCAATATGAAATACTCTGGATTCCCTGCATTGTCCTTCTAAATCGAGATACGTTTCTACGGAAACGATAGGATTTTCTTTGGGGTTCCGAGTATCTCTTTTCCAATGCATTTTTCATCCTTTACTGCATCCCTCGCTCCCTCATTCTGACGAATTAACACACAATTGGCGTCCATATGAAATACTCTGGATTCCCTGCATTGTCCTTCCAAATCGAGATACGTTTCTATGGAAACGATAGGATTTTCTTTGGGGTTCCGAGTATCCCTTTTCCGATGTATTATTCCTCCTTTACTGCATCCCTCGCTCCCTGACATTGACGAATTAACACACAATTTGCGTCGATATGAAGTACTCTGGATTCCCTGCATTGTCCTTCTAAATCGGGATTCGTTTCTACGGAAACGACAGGATTTTCTTTGGGGTTCCGAGTATCGCTTTTCCGATGCATTATTCCTCCTTTACTGCATCCCTCGCTACCTCACATTGCCGAATTAACACACAAATTGCGTCCATATGAAATACTCTGGGTTCCCTGCATTATCTTTCTAAATCGAGATACGTTTCTACGGAAACGATAGGATTTTCTTTTGGGAGTCGAGTATCTCTTTTCCGATGCATTATTCCTCCTTTACTGCATCCCTCGCTCCCTCACATTGACGAATTAACACACAATTTGCGTCAATATGAAATACTCTGGATTCCCTGCATTGTCCTTCTAAATCGAGATACGTTTTTACGGAAACGATAGAATTTTCTTTGGGGTTCCGAGTATCTCTTTTCCGATGCATTATTCCTCCTTTACTGCATCCCTCGCTCCCTCACTTTGACGAATTAACACACAATTTGCGTCCATATGAAATACTCTGGATTCCCTGCATTGTTCTTCTAAATCGAGATACGTTTCTACGGAAACGAAAGGATTTTCTTTGGGGTTCCGAGTATCTCTTTTCCAATGCATTATTCCTCCTTTACTGCATCCCTCGCTCCCTCACATTGACGAATTAACACCCAATTTGCGTCCATATGAAATACTCTGGATTCCCTGCATTGTCCTTCTAAATCGAGATATGTTTCTACGAAAACGATAGGATTTTCTTTGGGGTTCCGCGTATCTCTTTTCCGATGCGTTATTCCTCCTTTACTGCATCCCTCGCTTCCTCACATTGACGACTTAACACACAATTTGCGTCCATATGAAATACTCTGGATTCCCTGCATTGTCCTTCTAAATCGAGATACGTTTCTACGGAAACGATAGGATTTTCTTTGGGGTTCCGAGTATCTCTTTTCCGATGCATTATTCCTCCTTTACTGCATCCCTCGCTCCCTCACATTGACGAATTAACACACAATTTGCGTCCATATGAAATACTCTGGATTCCCTGCCATGTCCTTCTAAATCGAGATACGTTTCTACGAAAACGATAGGATTTTCTTTGGGGTTCCGAGTATCTCTTTTCCGATGCATTATTCTTCCTTTACTGCATCCCGCGCTCCCTCGCATTGACGAATTAACACACAATTTGCGTCCATATGAAATACTCTGGGTTCCCTGCATTATCTTTCTAATACGAGATACGTTTCTACGGAAACGATAGGATTTTCTTTTGGGAGTCGAGTATCTCTTTTCCGATGCATTATTCCTCCTTTACTGCATCTATTCCTCCTTTACTGCATCCCTCGCTCCCTAACATTGACGAATTAACACACAATTTGCGTCCATATGAAATACTCTGGATTCCCTGCATTGTCCTTCTAAATCGAGATACGTTTCTACGGAAACGATAGGATTTTCTTTGGGGTTCCGAGTATCTCTTTTCCGATGCATTATCCTCCTTTACTGCATCCCTCGCTCCCTCACATTGACGAATTAACACACAATTTTCGTCCATATGAAATACTCTGGATTCCCTGCATTGTCCTTCTAAATCAAGATACGTTTCTACGGAAACGATAGGATTTTCTTTGGGGTTCCGAGTATCTCTTTTCCGATGCATTATTCCTACTTTACTGCATCCCTCGCTCCCTCACATTGTCGAATTAATACACAATTTGAGTCCATATGAAATACTCTGGATTCCCTGCATTTTCCTTCTAAATCGAGATACGTTTCTACGGAAACGATAGGATTTTCTTTGGGGTTCCGCGTATCTCTTTTCCGATGCATTATTCCTCCTTTACTGCATCCCTCGCTCCCTCACATTGACGAATTAACACACAATTTGCGTCCATATGAAATACTCTGGATTCAATGCATTGTCCTTCTAAATCGAGATACGTTTCTACGGAAACGATAGGATTTTCTTTGGGGTTCCGAGTATCTCTTTTCCGATGCATTATTCCTCCTTCACTGCATCACTCGCTCCCTCACATTGAAGAATTAACACACAATTTGCGTCCATATGAAATACTCTGGATTCCCTGCATTGTCCTTCTAAATCGAGATACGTTTCTACGGAAACGATAGGATTTTCTTTGAGGTTCCGAGTATCTCTTTTCCGATGCATTATTCCTCCTTTACTGCATCCCTCTCTCCCTCACATTGACGAAATAACACACAATTTGCGTCCATTTGAAATACTCTGGATTCCCTGCATTGTCCTTCTAAATCGAGATACGTTTCTATGGAAACGATAGGATTTTCTTTGGGGTTCCGAGTATCTCTTTTCCGATGCATTATTCCTCCTTTACTGCATCCCTCGCTCCCTCACATTGAAGAATCAAAACACAAATTGCGTCCATATGAAATACTCTGGGTTCCCTGCATTGTCCTTCTAAATCGGGATTCGTTTCTATGGAAACGATAGGATTTTCTTTGGGGTTCCGAGTATCTCTTTTCCGATGCATTATTCCTCCTTCACTGCATCACTCGCTCCCTCACATTGAAGAATTAACACACAATTTGCGTCCATATGAAATACTCTGGATTCCCTGCATTGTCCTTCTAAATCGAGATACGTTTCTACGGAAACGATAGGATTTTCTTTGAGGTTCCGAGTATCTCTTTTCCGATGCATTATTCCTCCTTTACTGCATCCCTCTCTCCCTCACATTGACGAATTAACACACAATTTGCGTCCATTTGAAATACTCTGGATTCCCTGCATTGTCCTTCTAAATCGAGATACGTCTCTATGGAAACGATAGGATTTTCTTTGGGGTTCCGAGTATCTCTTTTCCAATGCATTATTCCTCCTTTACTGCATCCCTCGCTCCCTCACATTGACGAATTAACACCCAATTTGCGTCCATATGAAATACTCTGGATTCCCTGCATTGTCCTTCTAAATCGAGATATGTTTCTACGAAAACGATAGGATTTTCTTTGGGGTTCCGCGTATCTCTTTTCCGATGCGTTATTCCTCCTTTACTGCATCCCTCGCTTCCTCACATTGACGACTTAACACACAATTTGCGTCCTTATGAAATACTCTGGATTCCCTGCATTGTCCTTCTAAATCGAGATACGTTTCTACGGAAACGATAGGATTTTCTTTGGGGTTCCGAGTATCTCTTTTCCGATGCATTATTCCTCCTTTACTGCATCCCTCGCTCCCTCACATTGACGAATTAACACACAATTTGCGTCCATATGAAATACTCTGGATTCCCTGCATTGTCCTTCTAAATCGAGATACGTTTCTACGAAAACGATAGGATTTTCTTTGGGGTTCCGAGTATCTCTTTTCCGATGCATTATTCTTCCTTTACTGCATCCCGCGCTCCCTCACATTGACGAATTAACACACAATTTGCGTCCATATGAAATACTCTGGGTTCCCTGCATTATCTTTCTAATACGAGATACGTTTCTACGGAAACGATAGGATTTTCTTTTGGGAGTCGAGTATCTCTTTTCCGATGCATTATTCCTCCTTTACTGCATCTATTCCTCCTTTACTGCATCCCTCGCTCCCTAACATTGACGAAGTAACACACAATTTGCGTCCATATGAAATACTCTGGATTCCCTGCATTGTCCTTCTAAATCGAGATACGTTTCTACGGAAACGATAGGATTTTCTTTGGGGTTCCGAGTATCTCTTTTCCGATGCATTATCCACCTTTACTGCATCCCTCGCTCCCTCACATTGACGAATTAACACACAATTTTCGTCCATATGAAATACTCTGGATTCCCTGCATTGTCCTTCTAAATCAAGATACGTTTCTACGGAAACGATAGGATTTTCTTTGGGGTTCCGAGTATCTCTTTTCCGATGCATTATTCCTACTTTACTGCATCCCTCGCTCCCTCACATTGTCGAATTAATACACAATTTGAGTCCATATGAAATACTCTGGATTCCCTGCATTTTCCTTCTACATCGAGATACGTTTCTACGGAAACGATAGGATTTTCTTTGGGGTTCCGCGTATCTCTTTTCCGATGCATTATTCCTCCTTTACTGCATCCCTCGCTCCCTCAGATTGACGAATTAACACACAATTTGCGTCCATATGAAATACTCTGGGTTCCCTGCATTGTCCTTCTAAATCGGGATGCGTTTCTACGGAAACGATAGGATTTTCTTTGGGGTTCCGAGTATCCCTTTTCCGATGTATTATTCCTCCTTTACTGCATCCCTCGCTCCCTGACATTGACGAATTAACACACAATTTGCGTCCATATGAAGTACTCTGGATTCCCTGCATTGTCCTTCTAAATCGGGATTCGTTTCTACGGAAACGACAGGATTTTCTTTGGGGTTCCGAGTATCGCTTTTCCGATGCATTATTCCTCCTTTACTGCATCCCTCGCTACCTCACATTGCCGAATTAACACACAAATTGCGTCCATATGAAATACTCTGGGTTCCCTGCATTATCTTTCTAAATCGAGATACGTTTCTACGGAAACGATAGGATTTTCTTTTGGGAGTCGAGAATCTCTTTTCCGATGCATTATTCCTCCTTTACTGCATCCCTCGCTCCCTCACATTGACGAATTAACACACAATTTGCGTCAATATGAAATACTCTGGATTCCCTGCATTGTCCTTCTAAATCGAGATACGTTTCTACGGAAACGATAGAATTTTCTTTGGGGTTCCGAGTATCTCTTTTCCGATGCATTATTCCTCCTTTACTGCATCCCTCGCTCCCTCACTTTGACGAATTAACACACAATTTGCGTCCATATGAAATACTCTGGATTCCCTGCATTGTTCTTCTAAATCGAGATACGTTTCTACGGAAACGAAAGGATTTTCTTTGGGGTTCCGAGTATCTCTTTTCCAATGCATTATTCCTCCTTTACTGCATCCCTCGCTCCCTCACATTGACGAATTAACACCCAATTTGCGTCCATATGAAATACTCTGGATTCCCTGCATTGTCCTTCTAAATCGAGATACGTTTCTACGAAAACGATAGGATTTTCTTTGGGGTTCCGCGTATCTCTTTTCCGATGCGTTATTCCTCCTTTACTGCATCCCTCGCTCCCTCACATTGAAGAATTAACACACAATTTGCGTCCATATGAAATACTCTGGATTCCCTGCATTGTCCTTCTAAATCGAGATACGTTTCTACGGAAACGATAGGATTTTCTTTGAGGTTCCGAGTATCTCTTTTCCGATGCATTATTCCTCCTTTACTGCATCCCTCTCTCCCTCACATTGACGAATTAACACACAATTTGCGTCCATTTGAAATACTCTGGATTCCCTGCATTGTCCTTCTAAATCGAGATACGTTTCTATGGAAACGATAGGATTTTCTTTGGGGTTCCGAGTATCTCTTTTCCGATGCATTATTCCTCCTTTACTGCATCCCTCGCTCCCTCACATTGAAGAATTAAAACACAAATTGCGTCCATATGAAATACTCTGGGTTCCCTGCATTGTCCTTCTAAATCGGGATTCGTTTCTACGGAAACGATAGGATTTTCTTTGGGGTTCCGAGTATCTCTTTTCCGATGCATTATTCCTCCTTCACTGCATCCCTTGCTCCCTCACATTGAAGAATTAACACACAATTTGCGTCCATATGAAATACTCTGGATTCCCTGCATTGTCCTTCTAAATCGAGATACGTTTCTACGGAAACGATAGGATTTTCTTTGAGGTTCCGAGTATCTCTTTTCCGATGCATTATTCCTCCTTTACTGCATCCCTCTCTCCCTCACATTGACGAATTAACACACAATTTGCGTCCATTTGAAATACTCTGGATTCCTTGCATTGTCCTTCTAAATCGAGATACGTTTCTATGGAAACGATAGGATTTTCTTTGGGGTTCCGAGTATCTCTTTTCCGATGCATTATTCCTCCTTTACTGCATCCCTCGCTCCCTCACATTGAAGAATTAAAACACAAATTGCGTCCATATGAAATACTCTGGGTTCCCTGCATTGTCCTTCTAATTCGGGATTCGTTTCTACGGAAACGAAAGGATTTTCTTTGGGGTTCCGAGTATCTCTTTTCCGATGCATTATTCCTCCTTTACTGCATCCCTCGCTCCCTCACATTGATGAATTAACACACAATTTGCGTCCATATGAAATACTCTGGATTCCTTGCATTATCTTTCTAAAACGAGATACGTTTCTACGGAAACGATAGGATTTTCTTTGGGTTTCCGAGTATCTCTTTTCCGATGCATTATTCCTCCTTTACTGCATCCCTCGCTCCCTCACATTGACGAATTAACACACAATTTGCGTCCATATGATATACTCTGGATTCCCTGCATTGTCCTTCTAAATCGAGATACGTTTCTACGGAAACGATAGGATTTTCTTTGGGGTTCCGAGTATCTCTTTTCCAATGCATTATTCCTCCTTTCCTGCATTTCTCGCTCCCTCACATTGACGAATTAACACACAATTTGCGTCCATATGAAATACTCTGGATTCCCTGCATTGTCCTTCTAAATCGAGATACGTTTCTACGGAAACGATAGGAATTTCTTTGGGGTTCCGTGTATCGCTTATCCGATGCATTATTCCTCCTTTACTGCATCCCTCGCTCCTTCACATTGACGAATTAACACACAATTTGCGTCCATATGGAATACTCTGGATTCCCTGCATTGTCCTTCTAAATCGAGATACGTTTCTACGGCAAAGATAGCATTTTCTTTGGGGTTCCGAGTATCTCTTTTCCAATGCATTATTCCCCCTTTACGGCATCCCTCGCTCCCTCACATTGATGAATTAACTCACAATTTGCGTCCATATGAAATACTCTGGATTCCCTGCATTGTCCTTCTAAATCGAGATACGTTTCTACGGAAACGACAGGATTTTCTTTGGGGTTCCGAGTATCTCTTTTCCGATGCATTATTCCTCCCTTACTGCATCCCTCGCTCCCTCACATTGACGAATTAACACACAATTTGCGTCCATATGAAATACTCTGGATTCCCTGCATTGTCCTTCTAAATCGAGATACGTTTCTACGAAAACGATAGGATTTTCTTTGGAGTTCCGAGTATCTCTTTTCCGATGCATTATTCTTCCTTAACTGCATCCCTCGCTCCCTCACATTGACGAATTAACACACAATTTGCGTCCATATGAAATACTCTGGATTCCTTGCATTGCCTTCTAAATCGAGATACGTTTCTACGGAAACGATAGGATATTCTTTGGGGTTCCGAGTATCTCTTTTCCGATGCATTATTCCTCCTTTACCGCATCCCTCGCTAACTCACATTGCCGAATTAACACACAATTTGCGTCCATATGAAATACTCTGGGTTCCCTGCATTATCTTTCTAATACGAGATACGTTTCTACGGAAACGATAGGATTTTCTTTTGGGAGTCGATTATCTCTTTTCCGATGCATTATTCCTCCTTTACTGCATCTATTCCTCCTTTACTGCATCCCTCGCTCCCTCACATTGACGAATTAACACACAATTTGAGTCCATATGATATACTCCGGATTCCCTGCATTGTCCTTCTATATCGACATACGTTTCTACGGAAACGATAGGATTTTCTTTGGTGTTCCGAGTATCTCTTTTCCGATGCATTATTCCTCCTTTACTGCATCCCTCGCTCCCTCACTTTGACGAATTAACACACAATTTGCGTCCATATGAAATACTCTGGATTCCCTGCATTGTTGTTCTAAATCGAGATACGTTTCTACGGAAACGAAAGGATTTTCTTTGGGGTTCCGAGTATCTCTTTTCCAATGCATTATTCCTCCTTTACTGCATCCCTCGCTCCCTCACATTGACGAATTAACACCCAATTTGCGTCCATATGAAATACTCTGGATTCCCTGCATAGTCCTTCTAAATCGAGATACGTTTCTACGAAAACGATAGGAATTTCTTTGGGGTTCCGCGTATCTCTTTTCCGATGCGTTATTCCTCCTTTACTGCATCCCTCGCTTCCTCACATTGACGACTTAACACACAATTTGCGTCCATATGAAATACTCTGGATTCCCTGCATTGTCCTTCTAAATCGAGATACGTTTCTACGGAAACGATAGGATTTTCTTTGGGGTTCCGAGTATCTCTTTTCCGATGCATTATTCCTCCTTTACTGCATCCCTCGCTCCCTCACATTGACGAATTAACACACAATTTGCGTCCATATGAAATACTCTGGATTCCCTGCATTGTCCTTCTAAATCGAGATACGTTTCTACGAAAACGATAGGATTTTCTTTGGGGTTCCGAGTATCTCTTTTCCGATGCATTATTCTTCCTTTACTGCATCCCGCGCTCCCTCACATTGACGAATTAACACACAATTTGCGTCCATATGAAATACTCTGGGTTCCCTGCATTATCTTTCTAATACGAGATACGTTTCTACGGAAACGATAGGATTTTCTTTTGGGAGTCGAGTATCTCTTTTCCGATGCATTATTCCTCCTTTACTGCATCTATTCCTCCTTTACTGCATCCCTCGCTCCCTAACATTGACGAATTAACACACAATTTGCGTCCATATGAAATACTCTGGATTCCCTGCATTGTCCTTCTAAATCGAGATACGTTTCTACGGAAACGATAGGATTTTCTTTGGGTTTCCGAGTATCTCTTTTCCGATGCATTATTCCTCCTTTACTGCATCCCTCGCTCCCTCACATTGACGAATTAACACACAATTTTCGTCCATATGAAATACTCTGGATTCCCTGCATTGTCCTTCTAAATCAAGATACGTTTCTACGGAAACGATAGGATTTTCTTTGGGGTTCCGAGTATCTCTTTTCCGATGCATTATTCCTACTTTACTGCATCCCTCGCTCCCTCACATTGTCGAATTAATACACAATTTGCGTCCATATGAAATACTCTGGATTCCCTGCATTGTCCTTCTAAATCGAGATACGTTTCTACGGAAACGATAGGATTTTCTTTGGGGTTCCGCGTATCTCTTTTCCGATGCATTATTCCTCCTTTACTGCATCCCTCGCTCCCTCACATTGACGAATTAACACACAATTTGCGTCCATATGAAATACTCTGGATTCAATGCATTGTCCTTCTAAATCGAGATACGTTTCTACGGAAACGATAGGATTTTCTTTGGGGTTCCGAGTATCTCTTTTCCGATGCATTATTCCTCCTTCACTGCATCCCTCGCTCCCTCACATTGAAGAATTTACACACAATTTGCGTCCATATGAAATACTCTGGATTCCCTGCATTGTCCTTACAATCGAGATACGTTTCTACGGAAACGATAGGATTTTCTTTGAGGTTCCGAGTATCTCTTTTCCGATGCATTATTCCTCCTTTACTGCATCCCTCTCTCCCTCACATTGACGAATTAACACACAATTTGCGTCCATTTGAAATACTCTGGATTCCCTGCATTGTCCTTCTAAATCGAGATACGTTGTTTATGGAAACGATAGGATTTTCTTTGGGGTTCCGAGTATCTCTTTTCCGATGCATTATTCCTCCTTTACTGCATCCCTCGCTCCCTCACATTGAAGAATTAAAACACAAATTGCGTCCATATGAAATACTCTGGGTTCCCTGCATTGTCCTTCTAAATCGGGATTCGTTTCTACGGAAACGATAGGATTTTCTTTGGGGTTCCGAGTATCTCTTTTCCGATGCATTATTCCTACTTCACTGCATCCCTTGCTCCCTCACATTGACGAATTAACACACAATTTGCGTCCATATGAAATACTCTGGGTTCCCTTCATTATCTTTCTAATACGAGATACGTTTCTATGGAAACGATAGGATTTTCTTTTGGGAGTCGAGTATCTCTTTTCCGATGCATTATTCCTCCTTTACTGCATCTATTCCTCCTTTACTGCATCCCTCGCTCCCTAACATTGACGAATTAACACACAATTTGCGTCCATATGAAATACTCTGGATTCCCTGCATTGTCCTTCTAAATCGAGATACGTTTCTACGGAAACGATAGGATTTTCTTTGGGGTTCCGAGTATCTCTTTTCCGATGCATTATTCCTCCTTTACTGCATCCCTCGCTCCCTCACATTGACGAATTAACACACAATTTTCGTCCATATGAAATACTCTGGATTCCCTGCATTGTCCTTCTAAATCAAGATACGTTTCTACGGAAACGATAGGATTTTCTTTGGGGTTCCGAGTATCTCTTTTCCGATGCATTATTCCTACTTTACTGCATCCCTCGCTCCCTCACATTGTCGAATTAATACACAATTTGAGTCCATATGAAATACTCTGGATTCCCTGCATTGTCCTTCTAAATCGAGATACATTTCTACGGAAACGATAGGATTTTCTTTGGGGTTCCGCGTATCTCTTTTCCGATGCATTATTCCTCCTTTACTGCATCCCTCGCTCCCTCACATTGACGAATTAACACACAATTTGCGTCCATATGAAATACTCTGGATTCAATGCATTGTCCTTCTAAATCGAGATACGTTTCTACGGAAACCATAGGATTTTCTTTGGGGTTCCGAGTATCTCTTTTCCGATGCATTATTCCTCCTTCACTGCATCCCTCGCTCCCTCACATTGAAGAATTTACACACAATTTGCGTCCATATGAAATACTCTGGATTCTCTGCATTGTCCTTCTAAATCGAGATACGTTTCTACGGAAACGATAGGATTTTCGTTGAGGTTCCGAGTATCTCTTTTCCGATGCATTATTCCTCCTTTACTGCATCCCTCTCTCCCTCACATTGACGAATTAACACACAATTTGCGTCCATTTGAAATACTCTGGATTCCCTGCATTGTCCTTCTAAATCGAGATACGTTTCTATGGAAACGATAGGATTTTCTTTGGGGTTCCGAGTATCTCTTTTCCGATGCATTATTCCTCCTTTACTGCATCCCTCGCTCCCTCACATTGTCGAATTAAAACACAAATTGCGTCCATATGAAATACTCTGGGTTCCCTGCATTGTCCTTCTAAATCGGGATTCGTTTCTACGGAAACGATAGGATTTTCTTTGGGGTTCCGAGTATCTCTTTTCCGATGCATTATTCCTCCTTCACTGCATCCCTTGCTCCCTCACATTGAAGAATTAACACACAATTTGCGTCCATATGAAATACTCTGGATTCCCTGCATTGTCCTTCTAAATCGAGATACGTTTCTACGGAAAAGATAGGATTTTCTTTGGGGTTCCGAGTATCTCTTTTCCAATGCATTATTCCCCCTTTACTGCATCCCTCGCTCCCTCACATTGATGAATTAACTCACAATTTGCGTCCATATGAAATACTCTGGATTCCCTGCATTGTCCTTCTAAATCGAGATACGTTTCTACGGAAACGATAGGATTTTCTTTGGGGTTCCGAGTATCTCTTTTCCGATGCATTATTCCTCCTTTACTGCATCCCTCGCTCCCTCACATTGACGAATTAACACACAATTTGCGTCCATATGAAATACTCTGGATTCCCTGCATTGTCCTTCTAAATCGAGATACGTTTCTACGAAAACGATAGGATTTTCTTTGGGGTTCCGAGTATCTCTTTTCCGATGCATTATTCTTCCTTAACTGCATCCCTCGCTCCTCACATTGACGAATTAACACACAATTTGCGTCCATATGAAATACTCTGGATTCCTTGCATTGCCTTCTAAATCGAGATACGTTTCTACGGAAACGAAAGGATTTTCTTTGGGGTTCCGAGTATCTCTTTTCCGATGCATTATTCCTCCTTTACCGCATCCCTCGCTAACTCACATTGCCGAATTAACACACAATTTGCGTCCATATGAAATACTCTGGGTTCCCTGCATTATCTTTCTAATACGAGATACGTTTCTACGGAAACGATAGGATTTTCTTTTGGGAGTCGATTATCTCTTTTCCGATGCATTATTCCTCCTTTACTGCATCTATTCCTCCTTTACTGCATCCCTCGCTCCCTCACATTGACGAATTAACACACAATTTGAGTCCATATGATATACTCCGGATTCCCTGCATTGTCCTTCTATATCGACATACGTTTCTACGGAAACGATAGGATTTTCTTTGGTGTTCCGAGTATCTCTTTTCCGATGCATTATTCATCATTTACTGCATCCCTCGCTCCCTCACATTGACGAATTAACACACAATTTGCGTCCATATGAAATACTCTGGATTCCCTGCATTGTCCTTCTAAATCGAGATACGTTTCTACGGAAAAGACATTATTTTCTTTGGGGTTCCGAGTATCTCTTTTCCGATGCATTATTCCTCCTTTACTGCATCCCTCGCTAAGTCACATTGACGAATCAACACACAATTAGCGTCCATATGAAATATTCTGGATTCCCTGCATTGTCCTTCTAAATCGAGATACGTTTCTACGGAAACGATAAGATTTTCTTTGGGGTTCCGAGTATCTCTTTTCTGATGCATTATTCCTCCTTTACTGCATCCCTCGTTCCCTCACATTGACGAATTAATACACCATTTGCGTCCATATGAAATACTCTGGATTCCCTGCATTGTCCCTCTAAATCGGGATTCGTTTCTACGGAAACGACAGGATTTTCTTTGGGGTTCCGTGTATCTATTTTCCGATGCATTATTCCTCCTTTACTGCATCCCTCGCTCCCTCACATTGACGAATTAACACACAAATTGCGTCCATATGAAATACTCTGGGTTCCCTGCATTATCTTTCTAAAACGAGATACGTTTCTACGGAAACGAGGAGATTTTCTTTTGGGAGTCGAGTATCTCTTTTCCGATGCACTATTCCTCCTTTACTGCATCCCACGCTCCCTCACATTGACGAATTAACACACAATTTGCGTCCATATGAAATACTCTGGATTCCCTGCATTGTCCTTCTAAATCGGGATACGTTTCTACGGAAACGATAGGATTTTCTTTGGGGTTCCGAGTATCTCTTTTCCGATGCATTATTCCTCCTTTACTGCATCCCTCGCTCCCTCACATTGACGAATTAACACACAATTTTCGTCCATATGAAATACTCTGGATTCCCTGCATTGTCCTTCTAAATCAAGATACGTTTCTACGGAAACGATAGGATTTTCTTTGGGGTTCCGAGTATCTCTTTTCCGATGCATTATTCCTACTTTACTGCATCCCTCGCTCCCTCACATTGTCGAATTAATAAACAATTTGAGTCCATATGAAATACTCTGGATTCCCTGCATTGTCCTTCTAAATCGAGATACGTTTCTATGGAAACGATAGGATTTTCTTTGGGGTTCCGCGTATCTCTTTTCCGATGCATTATTCCTCCTTTACTGCATCCCTCGCTCCCTCACATTGACGAATTAACACACAATTTGCGTCCATATGAAATACTCTGGATTCCCTGCATTGTCCTTCTAAATCGAGATACGTTTCTACGGAAACGATAGGATTTTCTTTGGGGTTCCGAGTATCTCTTTTCCGATGCATTATTCCTCCTTTACTGCATCCCTCGCTCCCTCACATTGACGAATTACACACAATTTGCGTCCATATGAAATACTCTGGATTCCCTGCATTGTCCTTCTAAATCGAGATACGTTTCTTCGGAAACGATAGGATTTTCTTTGGGGTTCCGAGTATCTCTTTTCCGATGCATTATTCCTCCTTTACTGCATCCCTCGCTCCCTCACATTGACGAATTAACACACAATTTGCGTCCATATGAAATACTCTGGAATTCTTGCATTGTCCTTCTAAATCGGGATACGTTTCTACGGAAACGATAGGATTTTCTTTGGGGTTCCGAGTATCTCTTTTCCAATGCATTATTCCTCCTTTACTGCATTTCTCGCTCCCTCACATTGACGAATTAACACACAATTTGCGTCCATATGAAATACTCTGGATTCCCTGCATTGTCCTTCTAAATCGAGATACGTTACTACGGAAACGATAGGATTTTCTTTGGGGTTCCGAGTATCTCTTTTCCGATGCATTATTCCTCCTTTACTGCATCCCTCGCTCCCTCACATTGACGAATTAACACACAATTTGCGTCCATATGAAATACCCTGGATTCCCTGCATTGTCCTCCCAAATCGAGATACGTTTCTACGGAAACGATAGGATTTTCTTTGGGGTTCCGAGTATCTCTTTTCCGATGCATTATTCCTCCTTTACTGCATCCCTCGCTCCCTCACATTGACGAATTAACACAGTTTGCGTCCATATGAAATACTCAGGAATCACTGCATTGTCCTTCTAAATCGAGATACGTTTCTACGGAAACGATAGGATTTTCTTTGGGGTTCCGAGTATCTCTTTTCCGATGCATTATTCCTCCTTTACTGCATCCCTCGCTCCCTCACATTGATGTATTAACACACAATTTGCGTCCATATGAAATACTCTGGATTCCCTGCATTATCTTTCTAAAACGAGATACGTTTCTACGGAAACGATAGGATTTTCTTTGGGTTTCCGAGTATCTCTTTTCCGATGCATTATTCCTCCTCTACTGCATCCCTCGCTCCCTCACATTGACGAATTAACACACAATTTGCGTCCATATGATATACTCTGGATTCCCTGCATTGTCCTTCTAAATCGAGATACGTTTCTACGGAAACGATAGGATTTTCTTTGGGGTTCCGAGTATCTCTTTTCCAATGCATTATTCCTCCTTTACTGCATTTCTCGCTCCCTCACATTGACGAATTAACACACAATTTGCGTCCATATGAAATACTCTCGATTCCCTGCATTGTCCTTCTAAATCGAGATACATTTCTACGGAAACGATAGGATTTTCTTTGGGGTTCCGTGTATCGCTTATCCGATGCATTATTCCTCCTTTACTGCATCCCTCGCTCCCTCACATTGACGAATTAACACACAATTTGCGTCCATATGGAATACTCTGGATTCCCTGCATTGTCCTTCTAAATCGAGATACGTTTCTACGGAAACGATAGGATTTTCTTTGGGGTTCCGAGTATCTCTTTTCCGATGCATTATTCCCCCTTTACTGCATCCCTCGCTCCCTCACATTGATGAATTAACTCACAATTTGCGTCCATATGAAATACTCTGGATTCCCTGCATTGTCCTTCTAAATCGAGATACGTTTCTACGGAAACGATAGGATTTTCTTTGGGGTTCCGAGTATCTCTTTTCCGATGCATTATTCCTCCTTTACTGCATCCCTCGCTCCCTCACATTGACGAATTAACACACAATTTGCGTCCATATGAAAAACTCTGGATTCCCTGCATTGTCCTTCTAAATCGAGATACGTTTCTACGAAAACGATAGGATTTTCTTTGGGGTTCCGAGTATCTCTTTTCCTATGCATTATTCTTCCTTTACTGCATCCCTCGCTCCCTCACATTGACGAATTAACACACAATTTGCGTCCATAAGAAATACTCTGGATTCCTTGCATTGCCTTCTAAATCGAGATACGTTTCTACGGAAACGATAGGATTTTCTTTGGGGTTCCGAGTATCTCTTTTCCGATGCATTATTCCTCCTTTACCGCATCCCTCGCTAACTCACATTGCCGAATTAACACACAATTTGGGTCCATATGAAATACTCTGGGTTCCCTGCATTATCTTTCTAATACGAGATACGTTTCTACGGAAACGATAGGATTTTCTTTTGGGAGTCGAGTATCTCTTTTCCGATGCATTATTCCTCCTTTACTGCATCTATTCCTCCTTTACTGCATCCCTCGCTCCCCCACATTGAAGAATTAACACACAATTTGAGTCCATATGATATACTCCGGATTTCCTGCATTGTCCTTCTAAATCGAGATACGTTTCAACGGAAAAGACATTATTTTCTTTGGGGTTCGAGTATCTCTTTTCCGATGCATTATTCCTCCTTTACTGCATCCCTCGCTAACTCACATTGACGAATTAAAACACAATTAGCGTCCATATGAAATATTCTGGATTCCCTGCATTGTCCTTCTAAATCGAGATACGTTTCTACGGAAACGATAGGATTTTCTTTGGGGTTCCGAGTATCTCTTTTCTGATGCATTATTCCTCCTTTACTGCATCCCTCGTTCCCTCACATTGACGAATTAACACACAATTTGCGTCCATATGAAATACTCTGGATTCCCTGCATTGTCCTTCTAAATCGGGATTCGTTTCTACGGAAACGACAGGATTTTCTTTGGGGTTCCGTGTATCTATTTTCCGATGCATTATTCCCCCTTTACTGCATCCCTCGCTCCCTCACATTGACGAATTAACACACAAATTGCGTCCATATGAAATACTTTGGGTTCCCCGCATTATCTTTCTAAAACGAGATACGTTTCTACGGAAACGAGAAGATTTTCTTTTGGGAGTCGAGTATCTCTTTTCCGATGCATTATTCCTCCTTTACTGCATCCCACGCTCCCTCACATTGACGAATTAACACACAATTTGCGTCCATATGAAATACTCTGGATTCCCTGCATTGTCCTTCTAAATCGAGATACGTTTCTACGGAAACGATAGGATTTTCTTTGGGGTTCCGAGTATCTCTTTTCCGATGCGTTATTCCTCCTTTACTGCATCCCTCGCTCCCTCACATTGACGAATTAACACACAATTTTCGTCCATATGAAATACTCTGGATTCCCTGCATTGTCCTTCTAAATCAAGATACGTTTCTACGGAAACGATAGGATTTTCTTTGGGGTTCCGAGTATCTCTTTTCCGATGCATTATTCCTACTTTACTGCATCCCTCGCTCACTCACATTGTCGAATTAATACACAATTTGAGTCCATATGAAATACTCTGGATTACCTGCATTGTCCTTCTAAATCGAGATACGTTTCTACGGAAACGATAGGATTTTCTTTGGGGTTCCGCGTATCACTTTTCCGATGCATTATTCCTCCTTTACTGCATCCCTCGCTCCCTCACATTGACGAATTAACACACAATTTGCGTCCATATGAAATACTCTGGATTCCTTGCATTGTCCTTCTAAATCGGGATACGTTTCTACGGAAACGATAGGATTTTCTTTGGGGTTCCGAGTATCTCTTTTCCAATGCATTATTCCTCCTTTACTGCATTTCTCGCTCCCTCACATTGACGAATTAACACACAATTTGCGTCCATATGAAATACTCTGGATTCCCTGCATTGTCCTTCTAAATCGAGATACGTTTCTACGGAAACGATAGGATTTTCTTTGGGGTTCCGAGTATCTCTTTTCCGATGCATTATTCCTCCTTTACCGCATCCCTCGCTAACTCACATTGCCGAATTAACACACAATTTGCGTCCATATGAAATACTCTGGGTTCCCTGCATTATCTTTCTAATACGAGATACGTTTCTACGGAAACGATAGGATTTTCTTTTGGGAGTCGAGTATCTCTTTTCCGATGCATTATTCCTCCTTTACTGCATCTATTCCTTCTTTACTGCATCCCTCGCTCCCTCACATTGACGAATTAACACACAATTTGAGTCCATATGATATACTCCGGATTCCCTGCATTGTCCTTCTATATCGACATACGTTTCTACGGAAACGATAGGATTTTCTTTGGTGTTCCGAGTATCTCTTTTCCGATGCATTATTCATCCTTTACTGCATCCCTCGCTCCCTCACATTGACGAATTAACACACAATTGGCGTCCATATGAAATACTCTGGATTCCCTGCATTGTCCTTCTAAATCGAGATACGTTTCTACGGAAAAGACATTATTTTCTTTGGGGTTCCGAGTATCTCTTTTCCGATGCATTATTCCTCCTTTACTGCATCCTCCGCTAACTCACATTGACGAATTAACACACAATTAGCGTCCATATGAAATATTCTGGATTCCCTGCATTGTCCTTCTAAATCGAGATACGTTTCTACGGAAACGATAGGATTTCCTTTGGGGTTCCGAGTATCTCTTTTCTGATGCATTATTCCTCCTTTACTGCATCCCTCGTTCCCTCACATTGACGAATTAACACACAATTTGCGTCCATATGAAATACTCTGGATTCCCTGCATTGTCCTTCTAAATCGGGATTCGTTTCTACGGAAACGACAGGATTTTCTTTGGGGTTCCGTGTATCTATTTTCCGATGCATTATTCCTCCTTTACTGCATCCCTCGCTCCCTCACATTGACGAATTAACACACAAATTGCGTCCATATGAAATACTCTGGGTTCCCTGCATTATCTTTCTAAAACGAGATACGTTTCTACGGAAACGAGAAGATTTTCTTTTGGGAGTCGAGTATCTCTTTTCCGATGCATTATTCCTCCTTTACTGCATCCCACGCTCCCTCACATTGACGAATTAACACACAATTTGCGTCCATATGAAATACTCTGGATTCCCTGCATTGTCCTTCTAAATCGAGATACGTTTCTACGGAAACGATAGGATTTTCTTTGGGGTTCCGAGTATCTCTTTTCCGATGCATTATTCCTCCTTTACTGCATCCCTCGCTCCCTCACATTGACGAATTAACACACAATTTTCGTCCATATGAAATACTCTGGATTCCCTGCATTGTCCTTCTAAATCAAGATACGTTTCTACGGAAACGATAGGATTTTCTTTGGGGTTCCGAGTATCTCTTTTCCGATGCATTATTCCTACTTTACTGCATCCCTCGCTCCCTCACATTGTCGAATTAATACACAATTTGAGTCCATATGAAATACTCTGGATTACCTGCATTGTCCTTCTAAATCGAGATACGTTTCTATGGAAACGATAGGATTTTCTTTGGGGTTCCGCGTATCTCTTTTCCGATGCATTATTCCTCCTTTACTGCATCTCTCGCTCCCTCACATTGACGAATTAACACACAATTTGCGTCCATATGAAATACTCTGGATTCCCTGCATTGTCCTTCTAAATCGAGACACGTTTCTACGGAAACGATAGGATTTTCTTTGGGGTTCCGAGTATCTCTTTTCCGATGCATTATTCCTCCTTTACTGCATCCCTCGCTCCCTCACATTGACGAATTAACACACAATTTGCGTCCATATGAAATACTCTGGATTCCCTGCATTGTCCTTCTAAATCGAGATACGTTTCTTCGGAAACGATAGGATTTTCTTTGGGGTTCCGAGTATCTCTTTTCCGATGCATTATTCCTCCTTTACTGCATCCCTCGCTCCCTCACATTGACGAATTAACACACAATTTGCGTCCATATGAAATACTCTGGATTCCTTGCATTGTCCTTCTAAATCGGGATACGTTTCTACGGAAACGATAGGATTTTCTTTGGGGTTCCGAGTATCTCTTTTCCAATGCATTGTTCCTCCTTTACTGCATTTCTCGCTCCCTCACATTGACGAATTAACACACAATTTGCGTCCATATGAAATACTCTGGATTCCCTGCATTGTCCTTCTAAATCGAGATACGTTTCTACGGAAACGATAGGATTTTCTTTGGGGTTCCGTGTATCGCTTATCCGATGCATTATTCCTCCTTTACTGCATCCCTCGCTCCCTCACATTGACGAATTAACACACAATTTGCGTCCATATGAAATACTCTGGATTCCCTGCATTGTCCTTCTAAATCGAGATACGTTTCTACGGAAACGATAGGATTTTCTTTGGGGTTCCGAGTATCACTTTTCCGATGCATTATTCCCCTTTACTGCATCCCTCGCTCCCTGACATTGACAAATTAACTCACAATTTGCGTCCATAAGAAATACTCTGGATTCCCTGCATTGTCCTTCTAAATCGAGATACGTTTCTACGGAAAAGACATTATTTTCTTTGGGGTTCCGAGTATCTCTTTTCCGATGCATTATTCCTCCTTTACTGCATCCCTCGCTAACTCACATTGACGAATTAACACACAATTAGCGTCCATATGAAATATTCTGGATTCCCTGCATTGTCCTTCTAAATCGAGATACGTTTCTACGGAAACGATAGGATTTTCTTTGGGGTTCCGAGTATCTCTTTTCTGATGCATTATTCCTCCTTTACTGCATCCCTCGTTCCCTCACATTGACGAATTAACACACAATTTGCGTCCATATGAAATACTCTGGATTCCCTGCATTGTCCTTCTAAATCGGGATTCGTTTCTACGGAAACGACAGGATTTTCTTTGGGGTTCCGTGTATCTATTTTCCGATGCATTATTCCTCCTTTACTGCATCCCTCGCTCCCTCACATTGACGAATTAACACACAAATTGCGTCCATATGAAATACTCTGGGTTCCCTGCATTATCTTTCTAAAACGAGATACGTTTCTACGGAAACGAGAAGATTTTCTTTTGGGAGTCGAGTATCTCTTTTCCGATGCATTATTCCTCCTTTACTGCATCCCACGTCCCCTCACATTGACGAATTAACACACAAATTGCGTCCATATGAAATACTCTGGGTTCCCTGCATTATCTTTCTAAAACGAGATACGTTTCTACGGAAACGAGAAGATTTTCTTTTGGGAGTCGAGTATCTCTTTTCCGATGCATTATTCCTCCTTTACTGCATCCCACGTCCCCTCACATTGACGAATTAACACACAATTTGCGTCCATATGAAATACTCTGGATTCCCTGCATTGTCCTTCTAAATCGAGATACGTTTCTACGGAAACGATAGGATTTTCTTTGGGGTTCCGAGTATCTCTTTTCCGATGCATTATTCCTCCTTTACTGCATCCCTCGCTCCCTCACATTGACGAATTAACACACAATTTGCGTCCATATGAAATACTCTGGATTCCCTGCATTGTCCTTCTAAATCGAGATACGTTTCTTCGGAAACGATAGGATTTTCTTTGGGGTTCCGAGTATCTCTTTTCCGATGCATTATTCCTCCTTTACTGCATCCCTCGCTCCCTCACATTGACGAATTAACACACAATTTGCGTCCATATGAAATACTCTGGATTCCTTGCATTGTCCTTCTAAATCGGGATACGTTTCTACGGAAACGATAGGATTTTCTTTGGGGTTCCGAGTATCTCTTTTCCAATGCATTATTCCTCCTTTACTGCATCCCTCGCTCCCTCACATTGACGAATTAACACACAATTTTTCGTCCATATGAAATACTCTGGATTCCCTGCATTGTCCTTCTAAATCGAGACACGTTTCTACGGAAACGATAGGATTTTCTTTGGGGTTCCGTGTATCGCTTATCCGATGCATTATTCCTCCTTTACTGCATCATTCGCTCCCTGACATTGACAAATTAACTCACAATTTGCGTCCATAAGAAATACTCTGGATTCCCTGCATTGTCCTTCTAAATCGAGATACGTTTCTACGGAAACGATAGGATTTTCTTTGGGGTTCCAAGTATCTCTTTTCCGATGCATTATTCCTCCTTTACTGCATCCCTCGCTCCCTCACATTGACGAATTGACACACAATTTTCGTCCATATGAAATACTCTGGATTCCCTGCATTGTCCTTCTAAATCAAGATACGTTTCTACGGAAACGATAGGATTTTCTTTGGGGTTCCGAGTATCTCTTTTCCGATGCATTATTCCTACTTTACTGCATCCCTCGCTCCCTCACATTGTCGAATTAATACACAATTTGAGTCCATATGAAATACTCTGGATTACCTGCATTGTCCTTCTAAATCGAGATACGTTTCTACGGAAACGATAGGATTTTCTTTGGGGTTCCGAGTATCTCTTTTCCAATGCATTGTTCCTCCTTTACTGCATTTCTCGCTCCCTCACATTGACGAATTAACACACAATTTGCGTCCATATGAAATACTCTGGATTCCCTGCATTGTCCTTCTAAATCGAGATACGTTTCTACGGAAACGATAGGATTTTCTTTGGGGTTCCGTGTATCGCTTATCCGATGCATTATTCCTCCTTTACTGCATCCCTCGCTCCCTCACATTGACGAATTAACACACAATTTGCGTCCATATGAAATACTCTGGATTCCCTGCATTGTCCTTCTAAATCGAGATACGTTTCTACGGAAACGATAGGATTTTCTTTGGGGCTCCGTGTATCGCTTATCCGATGCATTATTCCTCCTTTACTGCATCCCTCGCTCCCTCACATTGACGAATTAACACACAATTTGCGTCCATATGAAATACTCTGGATTCCCTGCATTGTCCTTCTAAATCGAGATACGTTTCTACGGAAACGATAGGATTTTCTTTGGGGTTCCGAGTATCTCTTTTCCGATGCATTATGCCTCCTTTACTGCATCCCTCTCTCCCTCACATTGACGAATTAACACACAATTTGCGTCCATTTGAAATACTCTGGATTCCCTGCATTGTCCTTCTAAATCGAGATATGTTTCTATGGAAACGATAGGATTTTCTTTGGGGTTCCGAGTATCTCTTTTCCGATGCATTATTCCTCCTTTACTGCATCCCTCGCTCCCTCACATTGATGAATTAAAACACAAATTGCGTCCATATGAAATACTCTGGGTTCCCTGCATTGTCCTTCTAAATCGGGATTCGTTTCTACGGAAACGATAGGATTTTCTTTGGGGTTCCGAGTATCTCTTTTCCGATGCATTATTCCTCCTTTACTGCCTCCCTCGCTCCCTCACATTGATGAATTAACACACAATATGCGTCCATATGAAATACTCTGGATTCCCTGCATTATCTTTCTAAAACGAGATACGTTTCTACGGAAACGATAGGATTTTCTTTGGGTTTCCGAGTATCTCTTTTCCGATGCATTATTCCTCCTTTACTGCATCCCTCGCTCCCTCACATTGACGAATTAACACACAATTTGCGTCCATATGATATACTCTGGATTCCCTGCATTGTCCTTCTAAATCGAGATACGTTTCTACGGAAACGATAGGATTTTCTTTGGGGTTCCGAGTATCTCTTTTCCGATGCATTATTCCTCCTTTACTGCATCCCTCGCTCCCTCACATTGACGAATTAACACACAATTTGCGTCCATATGAAATAATCTGGATTCCTTGCATTGTCCTTCTAAATCGGGATACGTTTCTACGGAAACGATAGGATTTTCTTTGGGGTTCCGAGTATCTCTTTTCCAATGCATTATTCCTCCTTTACTGCATTTCTCGCTCCCTCACATTGACGAATTAACACACAATTTGCGTCCATATGAAATACTCTGGATTCCCTGCATTGTCCTTCTAAATCGAGATACGTTTCTACGGAAAAGATAGGATTTTCTTTGGGGTTCCGTGTATCGCTTATCCGATGCATTATTCCTCCTTTACTGCATCCCTCGCTCCCTCACATTGAAGAATTAAAACACAAATTTCGTCCATATGAAATACTCTGTGTTCCCTGCATTGTCCTTCTAAATCGGGATTCGTTTCTACGGAAACGATAGGATTTTCTTTGGGGTTCCGAGTATCTCTTTTCCGATGCATTATTCCTCCTTTACTGCATCCCTCGCTTCCTCACACTGATGAATTATAACACACAATTTGCGTCCATATGAAATACTCTGGATTCCCTGCATTATCTTTCTAAAACGAGATACGTTTCTACGGAAACGATAGGATTTTCTTTGGGTTTCCGAGTATCTCTTTTCCGATGCATTATTCCTCCTTTACTGCATCCCTCGCTTCCTCACATTGACGAATTGACACACAATTTGCGTCCATATGATATACTCTGGATTCCCTGCATTGTCCTTCTAAATCGAGATACGTTTCTACGGAAACGATAGGATTTTCTTTGGGGTTCCGAGTATCTCTTTTCCAATGCATTATTCCTCCTTTACTGCATTTCTCGCTCCCTCACATTGACGAATTAACACACAATTTGCGTCCATATGACATACTCTGGATTCCCTGCATTGTCCTTCTAAATCGAGATACGTTTCTACGGAAACGATAGGATTTTCTTTGGGGTTCCGTGTATCCCTTATCCGATGCATTATTCCTCCTTTACTGCATCCCTCGCTCCCTCACATTGACGAATTAACACACAATTTGCGTCCATATGGAATACTCTGGATTCCCTGCATTGTCCTTCTAAATCGAGATACGTTTCTACGGAATTGATATGATTTTCTTTGGGGTTCCGAGTATCTCTTTTCCGATGCATTATTCCCCCTTTACTGCATCCCTCGCTCCCTCACATTGATGAATTAACTCACAATTTGCGTCCATATGAAATACTCTGGATTCCCTGCATTGTCCTTCTAAATCGAGATACGTTTCTACGGGATTGATATGATTTTCTTTGGGGTTCCTAGTATCTCTTTTCCGATGCATTATTCCTCCTTTACTGTATCCCTCGCTCCCTCACATTGACGAATTAACACACAATTTGCGTCCATATGGAATACTCTGGATTCCCTGCATTGTCCTTCTAAATCGAGATACGTTTCTACGGAAACGATAGGATTTTCTTTGTGGTTCCGAGTATCTCTTTTCCGATGCATTGTTCCCCCTTTACTGCATCCCTCGCTCCCTCACATTGACGAATTAACTCACAATTTGCGTCCATATGAAATACTCTGGATTCCCTGCATTGTCCTTCTAAATCGAGATACGTTTCTACGGAAACGATAGGATTTTCTTTGGGGTTCCGAGTATCTCTTTTCCGATGCATTATTCCTCCTTTACTGCATCCCTCGCACCCTCACATTGACGAATTAACACACAATTTGCGTCCATATGAAATACTCTGGATTCCCTGCAGTGTCCTTCTAAATCGAGATACGTTTCTACGGAAACGATAGGATTTTCTTTGGGGTTCCGAGTATCTCTTTTCCGATGCATTATTCCTCCTTTACTGCATCCCTCGCTCCCTCACATTGACGAATTAACACACAATTTGCGTCCATATGAAATACTCTGGATTCCCTGCATTGTCCTTCTAAATCAAGATACGTTTCTACGGAAACGATAGGATTTTCTTTGGGGTTCCTAGTATCTCTTTTCCGATGCATTATTCCTCCTTTACTGCATCCCTCGCTCCCTCACATTGACGAATTAACACACAATTTGAGTCCATATGAAATACTCTGGATTACCTGCATTGTCCTTCTAAATCGAGATACGTTTCTACGGAAACGATAGGATTTTCTTTGGGGTTCCGCGTACCTCTTTTCCGATGCATTATTCCTCCTTTACTGCATCCCTCGCTCCCTCACATTGACGAATTAACACACAATTTGCGTCCATATGAAATACTCTGGATTCCTTGCATTGTCCTTCTAAATCGGGATACGTTTCTACGGAAACGATAGGATTTTCTTTGGGGTTCCGAGTATCTCTTTTCCAATGCATTATTCCTCCTTTACTGCATTTCTCGCTCCCTCACATTGACGAATTAACACACAATTTGCGTCCATATGAAATACTCTGGATTCCCTGCATTGTCCTTCTAAATCGAGATACGTTTCTACGGAAACGATAGGATTTTCTTTGGGTGTCCGTGTTTCGCTTATCCGATGCATTATTCCTCCTTTACTGCATCCCTCGCTCCCTCACATTGACGAATTAACACACAATTTCCGTCCATATGAAATACTCTGGATTCCCTGCATTGTCCTTCTAAATCGAGATACGTTTCTACGGAAACGATAGGATTTTCTTTGGGGTTCCGAGTATCTCTTTTCCGATGCATTATTCCTGCATTACTGCATCCCTCTCTCCCTCACATTGACGAATTAACACACAATTTGCGTCCATTTGAAATACTCTGGATTCCCTGCATTGTCCTTCTAAATCGAGATATGTTTCTATGGAAACGATAGGATTTTCTTTGGGGTTCCGAGTATCTCTTTTCCGATGCATTATTCCTCCTTTACTGCATCCCTCGCTCCCTCACATTGAAGAATTAAAACACAAATTGCGTCCATATGAAATACTCTGGATTCCCTGCATTGTCCTTCTAAATCGAGATACGTTTCTACGGAAACGATAGGATTTTCTTTGGGGTTCCGAGTATCTCTTTTCCGATGCATTATTCCTCCTTTACTGCATCCCTCGCTCCCTCACATTGACGAATTGACACACAATTTTCGTCCATATGAAATACTCTGGATTCCCTGCATTGTCCTTCTAAATCAAAATACGTTTCTACGGAAACGATAGGATTTTCTTTGGGGTTCCGAGTATCTCTTTTCCGATGCATTATTCCTACTTTACTGCATCCCTCGCTCCCTCACATTGTCGAATTAATACACAATTTGAGTCCATATGAAATACTCTGGATTACCTGCATTGTCCTTCTAAATCGAGATACGTTTCTACGGAAACGATAGGATTTTCTTTGGGGTTCCGCGTATCTCTTTTCCGATGCATTATTCCTCCTTTACTGCATCCCTCGCTCCCTCACATTGACGAATTAACACACAATTTGCGTCCATATGAAATACTCTGGATTCCCTGCATTGTCCTTCTAAATCGAGATACGTTTCTACGGAAACGATAGGATTTTCTTTGGGGCTCCGTGTATCGCTTATCCGATGCATTATTCCTCCTTTACTGCATCCCTCGCTCCCTCACATTGACGAATTAACACACAATTTGCGTCCATATGAAATACTCTGGATTCCCTGCATTGTCCTTCTAAATCGAGATACGTTTCTACGGAAACGATAGGATTTTCTTTGGGGTTCCGAGTATCTCTTTTCCGATGCATTATGCCTCCTTTACTGCATCCCTCTCTCCCTCACATTGACGAATTAACACACAATTTGCGTCCATTTGAAATACTCTGGATTCCCTGCATTGTCCTTCTAAATCGAGATATGTTTCTATGGAAACGATAGGATTTTCTTTGGGGTTCCGAGTATCTCTTTTCCGATGCATTATTCCTCCTTTACTGCATCCCTCGCTCCCTCACATTGATGAATTAAAACACAAATTGCGTCCATATGAAATACTCTGGGTTCCCTGCATTGTCCTTCTAAATCGGGATTCGTTTCTACGGAAACGATAGGATTTTCTTTGGGGTTCCGAGTATCTCTTTTCCGATGCATTATTCCTCCTTTACTGCCTCCCTCGCTCCCTCACATTGATGAATTAACACACAATATGCGTCCATATGAAATACTCTGGATTCCCTGCATTATCTTTCTAAAACGAGATACGTTTCTACGGAAACGATAGGATTTTCTTTGGGTTTCCGAGTATCTCTTTTCCGATGCATTATTCCTCCTTTACTGCATCCCTCGCTCCCTCACATTGACGAATTAACACACAATTTGCGTCCATATGATATACTCTGGATTCCCTGCATTGTCCTTCTAAATCGAGATACGTTTCTACGGAAACGATAGGATTTTCTTTGGGGTTCCGAGTATCTCTTTTCCGATGCATTATTCCTCCTTTACTGCATCCCTCGCTCCCTCACATTGACGAATTAACACACAATTTGCGTCCATATGAAATACTCTGGATTCCTTGCATTGTCCTTCTAAATCGGGATACGTTTCTACGGAAACGATAGGATTTTCTTTGGGGTTCCGAGTATCTCTTTTCCAATGCATTATTCCTCCTTTACTGCATTTCTCGCTCCCTCACATTGACGAATTAACACACAATTTGCGTCCATATGAAATACTCTGGATTCCCTGCATTGTCCTTCTAAATCGAGATACGTTTCTACGGAAACGATAGGATTTTCTTTGGGGTTCCGTGTATCGCTTATCCGATGCATTATTCCTCCTTTACTGCATCCCTCGCTCCCTCACATTGAAGAATTAAAACACAAATTTCGTCCATATGAAATACTCTGTGTTCCCTGCATTGTCCTTCTAAATCGGGATTCGTTTCTACGGAAACGATAGGATTTTCTTTGGGGTTCCGAGTATCTCTTTTCCGATGCATTATTCCTCCTTTACTGCATCCCTCGCTTCCTCACACTGATGAATTATAACACACAATTTGCGTCCATATGAAATACTCTGGATTCCCTGCATTATCTTTCTAAAACGAGATACGTTTCTACGGAAACGATAGGATTTTCTTTGGGTTTCCGAGTATCTCTTTTCCGATGCATTATTCCTCCTTTACTGCATCCCTCGCTCCCTCACATTGACGAATTGACACACAATTTGCGTCCATATGATATACTCTGGATTCCCTGCATTGTCCTTCTAAATCGAGATACGTTTCTACGGAAACGATAGGATTTTCTTTGGGGTTCCGCGTATCTCTTTTCCGATGCATTATTCCTCCTTTACTGCATCCCTCGCTCCCTCACATTGACGAATTAACACACAATTTGCGTCCATATGAAATACTCTGGATTCCCTGCATTGTCCTTCTAAATCGAGATACGTTTCTACGGAAACGATAGGATTTTCTTTGGGGCTCCGTGTATCGCTTATCCGATGCATTATTCCTCCTTTACTGCATCCCTCGCTCCCTCACATTGACGAATTAACACACAATTTGCGTCCATATGAAATACTCTGGATTCCCTGCATTGTCCTTCTAAATCGAGATACGTTTCTACGGAAACGATAGGATTTTCTTTGGGGTTCCGAGTATCTCTTTTCCGATGCATTATGCCTCCTTTACTGCATCCCTCTCTCCCTCACATTGACGAATTAACACACAATTTGCGTCCATTTGAAATACTCTGGATTCCCTGCATTGTCCTTCTAAATCGAGATATGTTTCTATGGAAACGATAGGATTTTCTTTGGGGTTCCGAGTATCTCTTTTCCGATGCATTATTCCTCCTTTACTGCATCCCTCGCTCCCTCACATTGATGAATTAAAACACAAATTGCGTCCATATGAAATACTCTGGGTTCCCTGCATTGTCCTTCTAAATCGGGATTCGTTTCTACGGAAACGATAGGATTTTCTTTGGGGTTCCGAGTATCTCTTTTCCGATGCATTATTCCTCCTTTACTGCCTCCCTCGCTCCCTCACATTGATGAATTAACACACAATATGCGTCCATATGAAATACTCTGGATTCCCTGCATTATCTTTCTAAAACGAGATACGTTTCTACGGAAACGATAGGATTTTCTTTGGGTTTCCGAGTATCTCTTTTCCGATGCATTATTCCTCCTTTACTGCATCCCTCGCTCCCTCACATTGACGAATTAACACACAATTTGCGTCCATATGATATACTCTGGATTCCCTGCATTGTCCTTCTAAATCGAGATACGTTTCTACGGAAACGATAGGATTTTCTTTGGGGTTCCGAGTATCTCTTTTCCGATGCATTATTCCTCCTTTACTGCATCCCTCGCTCCCTCACATTGACGAATTAACACACAATTTGCGTCCATATGAAATACTCTGGATTCCTTGCATTGTCCTTCTAAATCGGGATACGTTTCTACGGAAACGATAGGATTTTCTTTGGGGTTCCGAGTATCTCTTTTCCAATGCATTATTCCTCCTTTACTGCATTTCTCGCTCCCTCACATTGACGAATTAACACACAATTTGCGTCCATATGAAATACTCTGGATTCCCTGCATTGTCCTTCTAAATCGAGATACGTTTCTACGGAAACGATAGGATTTTCTTTGGGGTTCCGTGTATCGCTTATCCGATGCATTATTCCTCCTTTACTGCATCCCTCGCTCCCTCACATTGAAGAATTAAAACACAAATTTCGTCCATATGAAATACTCTGTGTTCCCTGCATTGTCCTTCTAAATCGGGATTCGTTTCTACGGAAACGATAGGATTTTCTTTGGGGTTCCGAGTATCTCTTTTCCGATGCATTATTCCTCCTTTACTGCATCCCTCGCTTCCTCACACTGATGAATTATAACACACAATTTGCGTCCATATGAAATACTCTGGATTCCCTGCATTATCTTTCTAAAACGAGATACGTTTCTACGGAAACGATAGGATTTTCTTTGGGTTTCCGAGTATCTCTTTTCCGATGCATTATTCCTCCTTTACTGCATCCCTCGCTCCCTCACATTGACGAATTGACACACAATTTGCGTCCATATGATATACTCTGGATTCCCTGCATTGTCCTTCTAAATCGAGATACGTTTCTACGGAAACGATAGGATTTTCTTTGGGGTTCCGAGTATCTCTTTTCCAATGCATTATTCCTCCTTTACTGCATTTCTCGCTCCCTCACATTGACGAATTAACACACAATTTGCGTCCATATGACATACTCTGGATTCCCTGCATTGTCCTTCTAAATCGAGATACGTTTCTACGGAAACGATAGGATTTTCTTTGGGGTTCCGTGTATCGCTTATCCGATGCATTATTCCTCCTTTACTGCATCCCTCGCTCCCTCACATTGACGAATTAACACACAATTTGCGTCCATATGGAATACTCTGGATTCCCTGCATTGTCCTTCTAAATCGAGATACGTTTCTACGGAATTGATATGATTTTCTTTGGGGTTCCGAGTATCTCTTTTCCGATGCATTATTCCCCCTTTACTGCATCCCTCGCTCCCTCACATTGATGAATTAACTCACAATTTGCGTCCATATGAAATACTCTGGATTCCCTGCATTGTCCTTCTAAATCGAGATACGTTTCTACGGGATTGATATGATTTTCTTTGGGGTTCCTAGTATCTCTTTTCCGATGCATTATTCCTCCTTTACTGTATCCCTCGCTCCCTCACATTGACGAATTAACACACAATTTGCGTCCATATGGAATACTCTGGATTCCCTGCATTGTCCTTCTAAATCGAGATACGTTTCTACGGAAACGATAGGATTTTCTTTGTGGTTCCGAGTATCTCTTTTCCGATGCATTGTTCCCCCTTTACTGCATCCCTCGCTCCCTCACATTGACGAATTAACTCACAATTTGCGTCCATATGAAATACTCTGGATTCCCTGCATTGTCCTTCTAAATCGAGATACGTTTCTACGGAAACGATAGGATTTTCTTTGGGGTTCCGAGTATCTCTTTTCCGATGCATTATTCCTCCTTTACTGCATCCCTCGCACCCTCACATTGACGAATTAACACACAATTTGCGTCCATATGAAATACTCTGGATTCCCTGCAGTGTCCTTCTAAATCGAGATACGTTTCTACGGAAACGATAGGATTTTCTTTGGGGTTCCGAGTATCTCTTTTCCGATGCATTATTCCTCCTTTACTGCATCCCTCGCTCCCTCACATTGACGAATTAACACACAATTTGCGTCCATATGAAATACTCTGGATTCCCTGCATTGTCCTTCTAAATCAAGATACGTTTCTACGGAAACGATAGGATTTTCTTTGGGGTTCCTAGTATCTCTTTTCCGATGCATTATTCCTCCTTTACTGCATCCCTCGCTCCCTCACATTGACGAATTAACACACAATTTGAGTCCATATGAAATACTCTGGATTACCTGCATTGTCCTTCTAAATCGAGATACGTTTCTACGGAAACGATAGGATTTTCTTTGGGGTTCCGCGTACCTCTTTTCCGATGCATTATTCCTCCTTTACTGCATCCCTCGCTCCCTCACATTGACGAATTAACACACAATTTGCGTCCATATGAAATACTCTGGATTCCTTGCATTGTCCTTCTAAATCGGGATACGTTTCTACGGAAACGATAGGATTTTCTTTGGGGTTCCGAGTATCTCTTTTCCAATGCATTATTCCTCCTTTACTGCATTTCTCGCTCCCTCACATTGACGAATTAACACACAATTTGCGTCCATATGAAATACTCTGGATTCCCTGCATTGTCCTTCTAAATCGAGATACGTTTCTACGGAAACGATAGGATTTTCTTTGGGTGTCCGTGTTTCGCTTATCCGATGCATTATTCCTCCTTTACTGCATCCCTCGCTCCCTCACATTGACGAATTAACACACAATTTCCGTCCATATGAAATACTCTGGATTCCCTGCATTGTCCTTCTAAATCGAGATACGTTTCTACGGAAACGATAGGATTTTCTTTGGGGTTCCGAGTATCTCTTTTCCGATGCATTATTCCTGCATTACTGCATCCCTCTCTCCCTCACATTGACGAATTAACACACAATTTGCGTCCATTTGAAATACTCTGGATTCCCTGCATTGTCCTTCTAAATCGAGATATGTTTCTATGGAAACGATAGGATTTTCTTTGGGGTTCCGAGTATCTCTTTTCCGATGCATTATTCCTCCTTTACTGCATCCCTCGCTCCCTCACATTGAAGAATTAAAACACAAATTGCGTCCATATGAAATACTCTGGGTTCCCTGCATTGTCCTTCTTAATCGGGATTCGTTTCTACGGAAACGATAGGATTTTCTTTGGGGTTCCGAGTATCTCTTTTCCGATGCATTATTCCTCCTTTACTGCATCCCTCGCTCCCTCACATTGATGAATTAACACACAATTTGCGTCCATATGAAATACTCTGGATCCCTGCATTATCTTTCTAAAACGAGATACGTTTCTACGGAAACGATAGGATTTTCTTTGGGTTTCCGAGTATCTCTTTTCCGATGCATTATTCCTCCTTTACTGCATCCCTCGCTCCCTCACATTGACGAATTAACACACAATTTGCGTCCATATGATATACTCTGGATTCCCTGCATTGTCCTTCTAAATCGAGATACGTTTCTACGGAAACGATAGGATTTTCTTTGGGGTTCCGAGTATCTCTTTTCCAATGCAATATTACTCCTTTACTGCATTTCTCGCTCCCTCACATTGACGAATTAACACACAATTTGCGTCCATATGACATACTCTGGATTCCCTGCATTGTCCTTCTAAATCGAGATACGTTTCTACGGAAACGATAGGATTTTCTTTGGGGTTCCGTGTATCGCTTATCCGATGCATTATTCCTCCTTTACTGCATCCCTCGCTCCCTCACATTGACAAATTAACACACAATTTGCGTCCATATGGAATACTCTGGATTCCCTGCATTGTCCTTCTAAATCGAGATACGTTTCTACGGAATTGATATGATCTTCTTTGGGGTTCCGAGTATCTCTTTTCCGATGCATTATTCCCCCTTTACTGCATCCCTCGCTCCCTCACATTGATGAATTAACTCACAATTTGCGTCCATATGAAATACTCTGGATTCCCTGCATTGTCCTTCTAAATCGAGATACGTTTCTACGGATACGATAGGATTTTCTTTGGGGTTCCGAGTATCTATTTTCCGATGCATTATTCCTCCTTTACTGCATCCCTCGCTCCCTCACATTGACGAATTAACACACAATTTGCGTCCATATGGAATACTCTGGATTCCCTGCATTGTCCTTCTAAATCGAGATACGTTTCTACGGAAACGATAGGATTTTCTTTGTGGTTCCGAGTATCTCTTTTCCGATGCATTGTTCCCCCTTTACTGCATCCCTCGCTCCCTCACATTGACGAATTAACTCACAATTTGCGTCCATATGAAATACTCTGGATTCCCTGCATTGTCCTTCTAAATCGAGATACGTTTCTACGGAAACGATAGGATTTTCTTTGGGGTTCCGAGTATCTCTTTTCCGATGCATTATTCCTCCTTTACTGCATCCCTCGCACCCTCACATTGACGAATTAACACACAATTTGCGTCCATATGAAATACTCTGGATTCCCTGCAGTGTCCTTCTAAATCGAGATACGTTTCTACGGAAACGATAGGATTTTCTTTGGGGTTCCGAGTATCTCTTTTCCGATGCATTATTCCTCCTTTACTGCATCCCTCGCTCCCTCACATTGACGAATTAACACACAATTTGCGTCCATATGAAATACTCTGGATTCCCTGCATTGTCCTTCTAAATCAAGATACGTTTCTACGGAAACGATAGGATTTTCTTTGGGGTTCCTAGTATCTCTTTTCCGATGCATTATTCCTCCTTTACTGCATCCCTCGCTCCCTCACATTGACGAATTAACACACAATTTGAGTCCATATGAAATACTCTGGATTACCTGCATTGTCCTTCTAAATCGAGATACGTTTCTACGGAAACGATAGGATTTTCTTTGGGGTTCCGCGTACCTCTTTTCCGATGCATTATTCCTCCTTTACTGCATCCCTCGCTCCCTCACATTGACGAATTAACACACAATTTGCGTCCATATGAAATACTCTGGATTCCTTGCATTGTCCTTCTAAATCGGGATACGTTTCTACGGAAACGATAGGATTTTCTTTGGGGTTCCGAGTATCTCTTTTCCAATGCATTATTCCTCCTTTACTGCATTTCTCGCTCCCTCACATTGACGAATTAACACACAATTTGCGTCCATATGAAATACTCTGGATTCCCTGCATTGTCCTTCTAAATCGAGATACGTTTCTACGGAAACGATAGGATTTTCTTTGGGTGTCCGTGTTTCGCTTATCCGATGCATTATTCCTCCTTTACTGCATCCCTCGCTCCCTCACATTGACGAATTAACACACAATTTCCGTCCATATGAAATACTCTGGATTCCCTGCATTGTCCTTCTAAATCGAGATACGTTTCTACGGAAACGATAGGATTTTCTTTGGGGTTCCGAGTATCTCTTTTCCGATGCATTATTCCTGCATTACTGCATCCCTCTCTCCCTCACATTGACGAATTAACACACAATTTGCGTCCATTTGAAATACTCTGGATTCCCTGCATTGTCCTTCTAAATCGAGATATGTTTCTATGGAAACGATAGGATTTTCTTTGGGGTTCCGAGTATCTCTTTTCCGATGCATTATTCCTCCTTTACTGCATCCCTCGCTCCCTCACATTGAAGAATTAAAACACAAATTGCGTCCATATGAAATACTCTGGGTTCCCTGCATTGTCCTTCTTAATCGGGATTCGTTTCTACGGAAACGATAGGATTTTCTTTGGGGTTCCGAGTATCTCTTTTCCGATGCATTATTCCTCCTTTACTGCATCCCTCGCTCCCTCACATTGATGAATTAACACACAATTTGCGTCCATATGAAATACTCTGGATCCCTGCATTATCTTTCTAAAACGAGATACGTTTCTACGGAAACGATAGGATTTTCTTTGGGTTTCCGAGTATCTCTTTTCCGATGCATTATTCCTCCTTTACTGCATCCCTCGCTCCCTCACATTGACGAATTAACACACAATTTGCGTCCATATGATATACTCTGGATTCCCTGCATTGTCCTTCTAAATCGAGATACGTTTCTACGGAAACGATAGGATTTTCTTTGGGGTTCCGAGTATCTCTTTTCCAATGCAATATTACTCCTTTACTGCATTTCTCGCACCCTCACATTGACGAATTAACACACAATTTGCGTCCATATGACATACTCTGGATTCCCTGCATTGTCCTTCTAAATCGAGATACGTTTCTACGGAAACGATAGGATTTTCTTTGGGGTTCCGTGTATCGCTTATCCGATGCATTATTCCTCCTTTACTGCATCCCTCGCTCCCTCACATTGACAAATTAACACACAATTTGCGTCCATATGGAATACTCTGGATTCCCTGCATTGTCCTTCTAAATCGAGATACGTTTCTACGGAATTGATATGATCTTCTTTGGGGTTCCGAGTATCTCTTTTCCGATGCATTATTCCCCCTTTACTGCATCCCTCGCTCCCTCACATTGATGAATTAACTCACAATTTGCGTCCATATGAAATACTCTGGATTCCCTGCATTGTCCTTCTAAATCGAGATACGTTTCTACGGATACGATAGGATTTTCTTTGGGGTTCCGAGTATCTATTTTCCGATGCATTATTCCTCCTTTACTGCATCCCTCGCTCCCTCACATTGACGAATTAACACACAATATGCGTCCATATGAAATACTCTGGATTCAATGCATTGTCCTTCTAAATCAAGATACGTTTCTACGGAAACGATAGGATTTTCTTTGGGGTTCCTAGTATCTCTTTTCCGATGCATTATTCCTCCTTTACTGCATTTCTCGCTCCCTCACATTGACGAATTAACACACAATTTGCGTCCATATGATATACTCTGGATTCCCTGCATTGTCCTTCTAAATCGAGATACGTTTCTACGGAAACGATAGGATTTTCTTTGGGGTTCCGTGTATCGCTTATCCGATGCATTATTCCTCCTTTACTGCATCCCTCGCTCCCTCAAATTGACGAATTAACACACAATTTGCGTCCATATGGAATACTCTGGATTCCCTGCATTGTCCTTCTAAATCGAGATACGTTTCTACGGAAACGATAGGATTTTCTTTGTGGTTCCGAGTATCTCTTTTCCGATGCATTATTCCCCCTTTACTGCATCCCTCGCTCCCTCACATAGACGAATTAACTCACAATTTGCGTCCATATGAAATACTCTGGATTCCCTGCATTGTCCTTCTAAATCGAGATACGTTTCTACGGAAACGATAGGATTTTCTTTGGGGTTCCGAGTATCTCTTTTCCGATGCATTATTCCTCCTTTACTGCATCCCTCGCACCCTCACATTGACGAATTATCACACAATTTGCGTCCATATGAAATACTCTGGATTCCCTGCATTGTCCTTCTAAATCAAGATACGTTTCTACGGAAACGATAGGATTTTCTTTGGGGTTCCTAGTATCTCTTTTCCGATGCATTATTCCTCCTTTACTGCATCCCTCGCTCCCTCACATTGACGAATTAACACACAATTTGAGTCCATATGAAATACTCTGGATTACCTGCATTGTCCTTCTAAATCGAGATACGTTTCTACGGAAACGATAGGATTTTCTTTGGGGTTCCGCGTACCTCTTTTCCGATGCATTATTCCTCCTTTACTGCATCCCTCGCTCCCTCACATTGACGAATTAACACACAATTTGCGTCCATATGAAATACTCTGGATTCCTTGCATTGTCCTTCTAAATCGGGATACGTTTCTACGGAAACGATAGGATTTTCTTTGGGGTTCCGAGTATCTCTTTTCCAATGCATTATTCCTCCTTTACTGCATTTCTCGCTCCCTCACATTGACGAATTAACACACAATTTGCGTCCATATGAAATACTCTGGATTCCCTGCATTGTCCTTCTAAATCGAGATACGTTTCTACGGAAACGATAGGATTTTCTTTGGGTGTCCGTGTTTCGCTTATCCGATGCATTATTCCTCCTTTACTGCATCCCTCGCTCCCTCACATTGACGAATTAACACACAATTTCCGTCCATATGAAATACTCTGGATTCCCTGCATTGTCCTTCTAAATCGAGATACGTTTCTACGGAAACGATAGGATTTTCTTTGGGGTTCCGAGTATCTCTTTTCCGATGCATTATTCCTGCATTACTGCATCCCTCTCTCCCTCACATTGACGAATTAACACACAATTTGCGTCCATTTGAAATACTCTGGATTCCCTGCATTGTCCTTCTAAATCGAGATATGTTTCTATGGAAACGATAGGATTTTCTTTGGGGTTCCGAGTATCTCTTTTCCGATGCATTATTCCTCCTTTACTGCATCCCTCGCTCCCTCACATTGAAGAATTAAAACACAAATTGCGTCCATATGAAATACTCTGGGTTCCCTGCATTGTCCTTCTTAATCGGGATTCGTTTCTACGGAAACGATAGGATTTTCTTTGGGGTTCCGAGTATCTCTTTTCCGATGCATTATTCCTCCTTTACTGCATCCCTCGCTCCCTCACATTGATGAATTAACACACAATTTGCGTCCATATGAAATACTCTGGATCCCTGCATTATCTTTCTAAAACGAGATACGTTTCTACGGAAACGATAGGATTTTCTTTGGGTTTCCGAGTATCTCTTTTCCGATGCATTATTCCTCCTTTACTGCATCCCTCGCTCCCTCACATTGACGAATTAACACACAATTTGCGTCCATATGATATACTCTGGATTCCCTGCATTGTCCTTCTAAATCGAGATACGTTTCTACGGAAACGATAGGATTTTCTTTGGGGTTCCGAGTATCTCTTTTCCAATGCAATATTACTCCTTTACTGCATTTCTCGCTCCCTCACATTGACGAATTAACACACAATTTGCGTCCATATGACATACTCTGGATTCCCTGCATTGTCCTTCTAAATCGAGATACGTTTCTACGGAAACGATAGGATTTTCTTTGGGATTCCGTGTATCGCTTATCCGATGCATTATTCCTCCTTTACTGCATCCCTCGCTCCCTCACATTGACAAATTAACACACAATTTGCGTCCATATGGAATACTCTGGATTCCCTGCATTGTCCTTCTAAATCGAGATACGTTTCTACGGAATTGATATGATCTTCTTTGGGGTTCCGAGTATCTCTTTTCCGATGCATTATTCCCCCTTTACTGCATCCCTCGCTCCCTCACATTGATGAATTAACTCACAATTTGCGTCCATATGAAATACTCTGGATTCCCTGCATTGTCCTTCTAAATCGAGATACGTTTCTACGGATACGATAGGATTTTCTTTGGGGTTCCGAGTATCTATTTTCCGATGCATTATTCCTCCTTTACTGCATCCCTCGCTCCCTCACATTGACGAATTAACACACAATATGCGTCCATATGAAATACTCTGGATTCAATGCATTGTCCTTCTAAATCAAGATACGTTTCTACGGAAACGATAGGATTTTCTTTGGGGTTCCTAGTATCTCTTTTCCGATGCATTATTCCTCCTTTACTGCATTTCTCGCTCCCTCACATTGACGAATTAACACACAATTTGCGTCCATATGATATACTCTGGATTCCCTGCATTGTCCTTCTAAATCGAGATACGTTTCTACGGAAACGATAGGATTTTCTTTGGGGTTCCGTGTATCGCTTATCCGATGCATTATTCCTCCTTTACTGCATCCCTCGCTCCCTCAAATTGACGAATTAACACACAATTTGCGTCCATATGGAATACTCTGGATTCCCTGCATTGTCCTTCTAAATCGAGATACGTTTCTACGGAAACGATAGGATTTTCTTTGTGGTTCCGAGTATCTCTTTTCCGATGCATTATTCCCCCTTTACTGCATCCCTCGCTCCCTCACATAGACGAATTAACTCACAATTTGCGTCCATATGAAATACTCTGGATTCCCTGCATTGTCCTTCTAAATCGAGATACGTTTCTACGGAAACGATAGGATTTTCTTTGGGGTTCCGAGTATCTCTTTTCCGATGCATTATTCCTCCTTTACTGCATCCCTCGCACCCTCACATTGACGAATTAACACACAATTTGCGTCCATATGAAATACTCTGGATTCCCTGCATTGTCCTTCTAAATCGAGATACGTTTCTACGGAAACGATAGGATTTTCTTTGGGGTTCCGAGTATCTCTTTTCCGATGCATTATTCCTCCTTTACTGCATCCCTCGCTCCCTCACATTGACGAATTAACACACAATTTGCGTCCATATGAAATACTCTGGATTCCCTGCATTGTCCTTCTAAATCAAGATACGTTTCTACGGAAACGATAGGATTTTCTTTGGGGTTCCTAGTATCTCTTTTCCGATGCATTATTCCTCCTTTACTGCATCCCTCGCTCCCTCACATTGACGAATTAACACACAATTTGCGTCCATATGATATACTCTGGATTCCCTGCATTGTCCTTCTAAATCGAGATAATTTTCTACGGAAATGATAGGATTTTCTTTGGGGTTCCGCGTATCCCTTTTCCGATGCATTATTCCTCCTTTACTGCATCCCTCGCTTCCTCACATTGACGAATTAACACACAATTTGCGTCCATATGAAATACTCTGGATTCCCTGCATTGTCCTTCTAAATCGAGATACCTTTCTACGGAAACGATAGGATTTTCTTTGGGGTTCCGAGTATCTCTTTTCCGATGCATTATTCCTCCTTTACCGCATCACTCGCTCCCTCACATTGACGAATTAACACACAATTTGCGTCCATATGAAATACTCTGGGTTCCCTGCATTGTCCTTCTAAATCGAGATACGTTTCTACGGAAACGATAGGATTTTCTTTGGGGTTCCGAGTATCTCTTTTCCAATGCATTATTCATCCTTTACTGCATCCCTCGCTCCCTCACATTCACGAATTAACACACAATTTGCGTCCATATGATATACTCTGGATTCCCTGCATTGTCCTTCTAAATCGAGATACGTTTCTACGGAAACGATAGGATTTTCTTTGGGGTTCCGAAAATCTCTTTTCCGATGCATTATTCCTCCTTTACTGCATCCCTCGCTCCCTCACATTGACGAATTAACACACAATTTGCGTCTATATGAAATACTCTGGGTTCCCTGCATTATCTCTCTAAATCGAGACACGTTTCTACGGAAACGATAGGATTTTCTTTTGGGAGTCGAGTATCTCTTTTCCGATGCATTATTCCTCCTTTACTGCATCCCTCGCTCCCTCACATTGACGAATTAACACACAATTTGCGTCCATATGAAATACTCTGGATTCCCTGCATTGTCCTTCTAAATCGAGATACGTTTCTACGGAAACGATAGGATTTTCTTTGGGGTTCCGAGTATCTCGTTTCCGATGCATTATTCCTCCTTTACTGCATCCCTCGCTCCCTCACATTGACGAATTAACACACAATTTGGGTCCATATGAAATACTCTGGATTCCCTGCATTGTCCATTTTAATCGAGATACGTTTCTACGGAAACGAAAGGATTACCTTTGGGGTTCCGAGTATCTCTTTTCCGATGCATTATTCCTCCTTTACTGCATCCCTCGCTCCCTCACATTGACGAATTAACACACAATTTGCGTCCATATGAAATACTCTGGATTCCCTGCATTGTCCTTCTAAATCGAGATACGTTTCTACGGAAACGATAGGATTTTCATTGGGGTTCCGCGTATCTCTTTTCCGATGCATTATTCCTCCTTTACTGCATCCCTCGCTCCCTCACATTGACGAATTAACGCACAATTTGCGTCTATATGAAATACTCTGGATTCCCTGCATTGTCCTTCTAAATCGAGATACGTTTCTACGGAAACGATAGGAATTTCTTTGGGGTTCCGAGTATCTCTTTTCCGATGCATTATTCCTCCTTTACTGCATCCCTCGCTAACTCACATTGCTGAATTAACACACAATTTGCGTCCATATGAAATACTCTGGGTTCCCTGCATTATCTTTCTAAAACGAGATACGTTTCTACGGAAACGATAGAATTTTCTTTTGGGAGTCGAGTATCTCTTTTCCGATTCATTACTCCTCCTTTACTGCATCTATTCCTCCTTTACTGCATCCCTCGCTCCCTCACATTGACGAGGAGGGGGAGGAGATTAGTGTTTAACGTCCCGACGACAACGAGGTCATTAGAGACGGAGCGCAAGCTCGGGTGAGGGAAGGATGGGGAAGGAAATCGGCCGTGCCCTTTCAAAGGAACCATCCCGGCATTTGCCTGAAGCGATTTAGGGAAATCACGGAAAACCTAAATCAGGATGGCCGGAGACGGGAGTGAACCGCCGTCCTCCCGAATGCGAGTCCAGTGTCACATTGACGAATTAACAGACAATTTGAGTCAATATGATATACTCCGGATTCCCTGCATTGTCCTTCTATATCGACATAAGTTTCTACGGAAACGATAGGATTTTCTTTGGGGTTCTGAGTATCTCTTTTCCGATGCATTATTCATCCTTTACTGCATCCCTCGCTCCCTCACATTGACGGATTAACACACAATTTGCGTCCATATGAAATACTCTGGATTCCCTGCATTGTCCTTCTAAATCGAAATACGTTTCTACGGAAACGATAGGATTTTCTTTGGGGTTCCGAGTATCTTTTTTCCGATGCATTATTCCTCCTTTACTGCATCTCTCGTTCCCTCACATTGACGAATTAACACACATTTTGCGTCCATATGAAATACTCTGGATTCCCTGCATTGTCCTTCTATATCGACATACGTTTCTACGGAAACGATAGGATTTTCTTTGGGGTTCCGAGTATCTCTTTTCCAATGAATTTTTCATCCTTTACTGCATCCCTCGCTCCCTCATACTGACGAATTAACACACAATTAGCGTCCATATGAAATACTCTGGATTCCCTGCATTGTCCTTCTAAATCGAGATACGTTTCTACGGAAACGATAGGATTTTCTTTGGGGTTCCGAGTATCTCTTTTCCAATGCATTATTCCTCCTTTACTGCATCCCTCACTCCCTCACATTGACGAATTAACACACAATTTGCGTCCATATGAAATACTCTGGATTCCCTGCATTGTCCTTCTAAATCGAGATACGTTTCTACGGAAACGATAGGATTTTCTTTGGGGTTCCGAGTATCTCTTTTCCGATGCACTATTCCTCCTTTACTGCATCCCTCGCTCCCTCACATTGACGAATTAACAAACAATTTGCGTCCATATGATGTACTCTGGATTCCCTGCATTGTCCTTCTAAATCGAGATACGTTTCTACGGAAACGAAAGGATTTTCTTTGGGGTTCCGAGTATCTCTTTTCCAATGCATTATTCCTCCTTTACTGCATCCCTCGCTCCCTCACATTGACGAATTACCACCCAATTTGCGTCCATATGAAATACTCTGGATTCCCTGCATTGTCCTTCTAAATCGAGATACGTTTCTACGAAAACGATAGTATTTTCTTTGGGGTTCCGCGTATCTCTTTTCCGATGCATTAATCCTCCTTTACTGCATCCCTCGCTTCCTCACATTGACGAATTAACACATAATTTGCGTCCATATGAAATACTCTGGATTCCCTGCATTGTCCTTCTAAATCGAGATACGTTTCTACGGAAACGATAGGATTTTCTTTGGGGTTCCGAGTATCTCTTTTCCGATGCATTATTCCTCCTTTACTGCATCCCTCGTTCCCTCACATTGACGAATTAACACACAATTTGCGTCCATATGAAATACTCTGGATTCCCTGCATTGTCCTTCTAAATCGAGATACGTTTCTACGAAAACGATAGGATTTTCTTTGGGGTTCCGAGTATCTCTTTTCCGATGCATTATTCTTCCTTTACTGCATCCCTCGCTCCCTCACATTGACGAATTAACACACAATTTGCGTCCATATGAAATAGTCTGGATTCCTTGCATTGTCCTTCTAAATCGAGATACGTTTCTACGGAAACGATAGGATTTTCTTTGGGGTTCCGAGTATCTCTTTTCCGATGCATTATTCCTCCTTTACTGCATCCCTCGCTAACTCACATTGCCGAATTAACACACAATTTGCGTCCATATGAAATACTCTGGGTTCCCTGCATTATCTTTCTAAAACTAGATACGTTTCTACGGAAAAGATAGGATTTTCTTTTGGGAGTCGAGTATCTCTTTTCCGATGCATCATTCCTCCTTTACTGCATCTATTCCTCCTTTACTGCATCCCTCGCTCCCTCACATTGACGAATTAACACACAATTTGAGTCCATATGATATACTCCGGATTCCCTGCATTGTCCTTCTATATCGACATACGTTTCTATGGAAACGATAGGATTTCCTTTGGTGTTCCGAGTATCTCTTTTCCGATGCATTATTCATCCTTTACTGCATCCCTCGCTCCCTCACAACGAATTAACACACAATTTGCGTCCATATGAAATACTCTGGATTCCCTGCACTGTCCTTCTAAATCGAGATACGTTTCTACGGAAACGATAGGATTTTCTTTGGGGTTCCGAGTATCTCTTTTCCGATGCATTATTCCTCCTTTACTGCAACCCTCGCTCCCTCACATTGACGAATTAACACACAATTTGCGCCCATATGAAATACTCTGGATTCCCTGCATTGTCCTTCTAAATCGAGATACGTTTCTACGGAAAAGACATTATTTTCTTTGGGGTTCCGAGTATCTCTTTTCCGATGCATTATTCTTCCTTTACTGCATCCCGCGCTAACTCACATTGACGAATTAACACACAAGTAGCGTCCATATGAAATATTCTGGATTCCCTGCATTGTCCTTCTAAATCGAGATATGTTTCTACGGAAACGATAGGATTTTCTTTGGGGTTCCGAGTATCACTTTTCTGAAGCATTATTCCTCCTTTACTGCATCCCTCGTTCCCTCACATTGACGAATTAACACACAATTCGCGTCCATATGAAATACTCTGGATTCCCTGCATTGTCCTTCTAAATCGGGATTCGTTTCTACGGAAACGATAGGATTTTCTTTGGGGTTCCGAGTATCTATTTTCCGATGCATTATTCCTCCTTTACTGCATCCCTCGCTCCCTCACATTGACGAATTAACACACAATTCGCGTCCATATGAAATACTCTGGATTCCCTGCATTGTCCTTCTAAATCGGGATTCGTTTCTACGGAAACGATAGGATGTTCTTTGGGGTTCCGAGTATCTATTTTCCGATGCATTATTCCTCCTTTACTGCATCCCTCGCTCCCTCACATTGACGAATTAACACACAAATTGCGTCCATATGAAATACTCTGGGTTCCGTGCATTATCTTTCTAAAACGAAATACGTTTCTACGGAAACGATAAGATTTTCTTTTGGGAGTCGAGTATCTCTTTTCCGATGCATTATTCCTCCTTTACTGCATCCCTCGCTCCCTCACATTGACGAATTAACACACAATTTGCGTCCATATGAAATACTCTGGATTCCCCGCATTGTCCTTCTAAATCGAGATACGTTTCTACGGAAACGATAGGATTTTCTTTGGGGTTCCGAGTATCTCCTTTCCGATGCATTATTCCTCCTTTACTGCATCCCTCGCTCCCTCACATTGACGAATTAACACACAATTTTCGTCCATATGAAATACTCTGGATTCCCTGCATTGTCCTTCTAAATCGAGATACGTTTCTACGGAAACGATAGGATTTTCTTTGGGGTTCCGAGTATCTCTTTTCCGATGCATTATTCCTCCTTTACTGCACCCCTCGCTCCCTCACATTGACGAATTAACACACAATTTGCGTGCATATGAAATAGTCTGGATTCCTTGCATTGTCCTTCTAAATCGAGATACGTTTCTACCGAAACGATAGGATTTTCTTTGGGGTTCCGAGTATCTCTTTTCCGATGCATTTTTCTTCCTTTACTGCATCCCTCGCTCCCTCACATTGACGAATTAACACACAATTTGCGTCCATATGAAATAGTCTGGATTCCTTGCATTGTCCTTCTAAATCGAGATACGTTTCTACGGAAACGATAGGATTTTCTTTGGGGTTCCGAGTATCTCTTTTCCGATGCATTATTCCTTCTTTACTGCATCCCTCGCTAACTCACATTGCCGAATTAACACACAATTTGCGTCCATATGAAATACTCTGGGTTCCCTGCATTATCTTTCTAAAACTAGATACGTTTCTACGGAAACGATAGGATTTTCTTTTGGGAGTCGAGTATCTCTTTTCCGATGCATCATTCCTCCTTTACTGCATCTATTCCTCCTTTACTGCATCCCTCGCTCCCTCACATTGACGAATTAACACACAATTTGAGTCCATATGATATACTCCGGATTCCCTGCATTGTGCTTCTATATCGACATACGTTTCTACGGAAACGATAGGATTTTCTTTGGTGCTCCGAGTATCTCTTTTCCGATGCATTATTCATCCTTTACTGCATCCCTCGCTCCCTCACATTGACGAATTAACACACAATTTGCGTCCATATGAAATACTCTGGATTCCCTGCATTGTCCTTCTAAATCGAGATACGTTTCTACGGAAACGATAGGATTTTCTTTGGGGTTCCGAGTATCTCTTTTCCGATGCATTATTCCTCCTTTACTGCATCCCTCGCACCCTCACATTGACGAATTAACACACAATTTGCGCCCATATGAAATACTCTGGATTCCCTGCATTGTACTTCTAAATCGAGATACGTTTCTACGGAAAAGACATTATTTTCTTTGGGGTTCCGAGTATCTCTTTTCCGATGCATTATTCCTCCTTTACTGCATCCCGCGCTAACTCACATTGACGAATTGACACACAATTAGCGTCCATATGAAATATTCTGGATTCCCTGCATTGTCCTTCTACATCGAGATATGTTTCTACGGAAACGATAGGATTTTCTTTGGGGTTCCGAGTATCTCTTTTCTGAAGCATTATTCCTCCTTTACTGCATCCCTCGTTCCCTCACATTGACGAATTAACACACAATTTGCGGCCATATGAAATACTCTGGATTCCCTGCATTGTCCTTCTATATCGACATACGTTTCTACGGAAACGATAGGATTTTCTTTGGTGTTCCGAGTATCTCTTTTCCGATGCATTATTCATCCTTTACTGCATCCCTCGCTCCGTCACATTGCCGAATTAACACACAAATTGCGTCCATATGAAATACTCTGGGTTCCGTGCATTATCTTTCTAAAACGAAATACGTTTCTACGGAAACGATAAGATTTTCTTTTGGGAGTCGAGTATCTCTTTTCCGATGCATTATTCCTCCTTTACTGCATCCCTCGCTCCCTCACATTGACGAATTAACACACAATTTGCGTCCATATGAAATACTCTGGATTCCCCGCATTGTCCTTCTAAATCGAGATACGTTTCTACGGAAACGATAGGATTTTCTTTGGGGTTCCGAGTATCTCTTTTCCGAAGCATTATTCCTCTTTTACTGCATCCCTCGCTCCCTCACATTGACGAATTAACACACAATTTGCGTCCATATGAAATACTCTGGATTCCCTGCATTGTCCTTCTAAATCAAGATACGTTTCTACGGAAACGATAGGATTTTCTTTGGGGTTCCGAGTATCTCTTTTCCGATGCATTATTCCTCCTTTACTGCATCCCTCGCTCCCTCACATTGTCGAATTAACACACAATTTGAGTCCATATGAAATACTCTGGATTCCCTGCATTGTCCTTCTAAATCGAGATACGATTCTACGGAAACGATAGGATTTTCTTTGGGGTTCCGCGTATCTCTTTTCCGATGCATTATTCCTCCTTTACTGCATCCCTCGCTCCCTCACACTGACGAATTAACACACAATTTGCGTCCATACGAAATACTCTGGATTCCCTGCATTGTCCTTCTTAATCGAGATACGTTTCTACGGAAACGATAGGATTTTCTTTGGGGTTCCGAGTATCTCTTTTCCGATGCATTATTCCTCCTTTACTGCATCCCTCGCTCCCTCACATTGACGAATTAACACACAATTTGCTTCCATATGAAATACTCTGGATTCCCTGCATTGTCCTTCTAAATCGAGATACGTTTCTTCGGAAACGATAGGATTTTCTTTGGGGTTCCGAGTATCTCTTTTCCGATGCATTATTCCTCCTTTACTGCATCCCTCGCTCCCTCACATTGACGAATTAACACACAATTTGCGTCCATATGAAATACTCTGGATTGCTTGCATTGTCCTTCTAAATCGAGATACGTTTCTACGGAAACGATAGGATTTTCTTTGGGGTTCCGAGTATCTCTTTTCCGATGCATTATTTCTCCTTTACTGCATCCCTCGCTCCCTCACATTGCCGAATTAACACACAATTTGCGTCCATATGAAATACTCTGGGTTCCCTGCATTATCTTTCTAAAACGAGATACGTTTCTACGGAAACGATAGGATTTTCTTTTGGGAGTCGAGTATCTCTTTTCCGATGCATTGTTCCTCGGTTACTGCATACCTCGCTCCCTCACATTGACGAATTAACACACAATTTGCGTCCATATGATATACTCTGGATTCCCTGCATTGTCCTTCTAAATCGAGATACGTTTCTACGGAAACGAGAGGATTTTCTTTGGGGTTCCGAGTATCTCTTTTCCGATGCATTATTCCTCCTTTACTGCATCCCTCGCTCCCTGACATTGACGAATTAACACACAATTTGCGTCCATATGAAATACTCTGGATTCCCTGCATTGTCCTTCTAAATCGAGATATGTTTCTACGGAAACGATAGGATTTTCTTTGAGGTTCCGAGTATCTCTTTTCCGATGCATTATTCCTCCTTTACTGCATCCCTCTCTCCCTCACATTGACGAATTAACACACAATTTGCGTCCATTTGAAATACTCTGGATTCCCTGCATTGTCCTTCTAAATCGAGATACGTTTCAATGGAAACGATAGGATTTTCTTTGGGGTTCCGAGTATCTCTTTTCCGATGTATTATTCCTCCTTTACTGCATCCCTCGCTCCCTCACATTGAAGAATTAAAACACAAATTGCGTCCATATGAAATACTCTGGGTTCCCTGCATTGTCATTCTAAATCGAGATACGTTTCTACGGAAACGACAGGATTTTCTTTGGGGTTCCGAGTATCTTTTTTCCGATGCATTATTCCTCCTTTACTGCATCCCTCGCTAACTCACATTGACGAATTAACACACAATTTGCGTCCATATGAAATACTCTGGATTCCCTGCATTTTCCTTCTAAATCGAGATACGTTTCTACGGAAACGATAGGATTTTCTTTGGGGTTCCGAGTATCTCTTTTCCGATGCATTATTCCTCCTTTACTGCATCCCTCGTTCCCTCACATTGACGAATTAACACACATTTTGAGTTCATATGAAATACTCTGGATTCCCTGCATTGTCCTTCTAAGTCGTGATTCGTTTCTACGGAAACGATAAGATTTTCTTTGGGGTTCCAAGTATCTCTTTTCCGATGCATTATTCCTCCTTTACTGCATCCCTCGCTCCCTCACATTGCCGAATTAACACACAAATTGCGTCCATATGAAATACTCTGGGTTCCCTGCATTAACTTTCTAAAACGAGATACGTTTCTACGGAAACGATAGGATTTACTTTTGGGAGTCGAGTATCTCTTTTCCGATGCATTATTCCTCCTTTACTACATCCCTCGCTGCCTCACATTGACGAATTAACACACAATTTGCGTCCATATGAAATACTCTGGATTCCCTGCATTGTCCTCCTAAATCGAGATACGTTTCTACAGAAACGATAGGATTTTCTTTGGGGTTCCGAGTATCTCTTTTCCGATGCATTATTCCTCCTTTACTGCATCCCTCGCTCCCGCACATTGACGAATTAACACACAATTAGCGTCCATATGAAATACTCTGGATTCCTTGCATTGTCCTTCTAAATCGATATACGTTTCTACGGAAACGATAGAATTTTCTTTGGGGTTCCGAGTATCTCTTTTCCGATGCATTATTCCTCCTTTACTGCATCCCTCGCTAACTCACATTGCCGAATTAACACACAATTTGCGTCCATATCAAATACTCTGGGTTCCCTGCATTATCTTTCTAAAACGAGATACGTTTCTACGGAAAAGATAGGATTTTCTTTTCGGAGTCGAGTATCTCTTTTCCGATGCATTATTCCTCCTTTACTGCATCTATTCCTCCTTTACTGCATCCCTCGCTCCCTCACATTGACGAATTAACACACAATTTGAGTCCATATGATATACTCCGGATTCCCTGCATTGTCCTTCTATATCGACATACGTTTCTACGGAAACGATAGGATTTTCTTTGGGGTTCCGAGTATCTCTTTTCCGATGCATTATTCCTCCTTTACTGCATCCCTCGCTCCCTCACATTGACGAATTAACACACAATTTGCGTCCATATGAAATACTCTGGATTCCCTGCATTGTCCTTCTAAATCAAGATACGTTTCTACGGAAACGATAGGATTTTCTTTGGGGTTCCGAGTATCTCTTTTCCGATGCATTATTCCTCCTTTACTGCATCCCTCGCTCCCTCACATTGTCGAATTAACACACAATTTGAGTCCATATGAAATACTCTGGATTCCCTGCATTGTCCTTCTAAATCGAGATACGATTCTACGGAAACGATAGGATTTTCTTTGGGGTTCCGCGTATCTCTTTTCCGATGCATTATTCCTCCATTACTGCATCCCTCGCTCCCTCACACTGACGAATTAACACACAATTTGCGTCCATACGAAATACTCTGGATTCCCGGCATTGTCCTTCTAAATCGAGATACGTTTCTACGGAAACGATAGGATTTTCTTTGGGGTTCCGGGTATCTCTTTTCCGATGCATTATTCCTCCTTTACTGCATCCCTCGCTCCCTCACATTGACGAATTAACACACAATTTGCGTCCATATGAAATACTCTGGATTCCCTGCATTGTCCTTCTAAATCGAGATACGTTTCTTCGGAAACGATAGGATTTTCTTTGGGGTTCCGAGTATCTCTTTTCCGATGCATTATTCCTCCTTTACTGCATCCCTCGCTCCCTCACATTGACGAATTAACACACAATTTGCGTCCATATGAAATACTCTGGATTGCTTGCATTGTCCTTCTAAATCGAGATACGTTTCTACGGAAACGATAGGATTTTCTTTGGGGTTCCGAGTATCTCTTTTCCGATGCATTATTTCTCCTTTACTGCATCCCTCGCTCCCTCACATTGCCGAATTAACACATAATTTGCGTCCATATGAAATACTCTGGGTTCCCTGCATTATCTTTCTAAAACGAGAAACGTTTCTACGGAAACGATAGGATTTTCTTTTGGGAGTCGAGTATCTCTTTTCCGATGCATTGTTCCTCCTTTACTGCATACCTCGCTCCCTCACATTGACGAATTAACACACAATTTGCGTCCATATGATATACTCTGGATTCCCTGATTTGTCCTTCTAAATCGAGATACGTTTCTACGGAAACGAGAGGATTTTCTTTGGGGTTCCGAGTATCTCTTTTCCGATGCATTATTCCTCCTTTACTGCATCCCTCGCTCCCTCACATTGACGAATTAACACACAATTTGCGTCCATATGAAATACTCTGGATTCCCTGCATTGTCCTTCTAAATCGAGATACGTTTCTACGGAAACGATAGGATTTTCTTTGAGGTTCCGAGTATCTCTTTTCCGATGCATTATTCCTCCTTTACTGCATCCCTCTCTCCCTCACATTGACGAATTAACACACAATTTGCGTCCATTTGAAATACTCTGGATTCCCTGCATTGTCCTTCTAAATCGAGATACGTTTCAATGGAAACGATAGGATTTTCTTTGGGGTTCCGAGTATCTCTTTTCCGATGTATTATTCCTCCTTTACTGCATCCCTCGCTCCCTCACATTGAAGAATTAAAACACAAATTGCGTCCATATGAAATACTCTGGGTTCCCTGCATTGTCGTTCTAAATCGAGATACGTTTCTACGGAAACGACAGGATTTTCTTTGGGGTTCCGAGTATCTTTTTTCCGATGCATTATTCCTCCTTTACTGCATCCCTCGCTAACTCAGATTGACGAATTAACACACAATTTGCGTCCATATGAAATACTCTGGATTCCCTGCATTTTCCTTCTAAATCGAGATACGTTTCTACGGAAACGATAGGATTTTCTTTGGGGTTCCGAGTATCTCTTTTCCGATGCATTATTCCTCCTTTACTGCATCCCTCGTTCCCTCACATTGACGAATTAACACACATTTTGCGTCCATATGAAATACTCTGGATTCCCTGCATTGTCCTTCTAAGTCGTGATTCGTTTCTACGGAAACGATAAGATTTTCTTTGGGGTTCCAAGTATCTCTTTTCCGATGCATTATTCCTCCTTTACTGCATCCCTCGCTCCCTCACATTGCCGAATTAACACACAAATTGCGTCCATATGAAATACTCTGGGTTCCCTGCATTAACTTTCTAAAACGAGATACGTTTCTACGGAAACGATAGGATTTACTTTTGGGAGTCGAGTATCTCTTTTCCGATGCATTATTCCTCCTTTACTACATCCCTCGCTCCCTCACATTGACGAATTAACACACAATTTGCGTCCATATGAAATACTCTGGATTCCCTGCATTGTCCCCCAAAATCGAGATACGTTTCTACAGAAACGATAGGATTTTCTTTGGGGTTCCGAGTATCTCTTTTCCGATGCATTATTCCTCCTTTACTGCATCCCTCGCTAACTCACATTGCCGAATTAACACACAATTTGCGTCCATATCAAATACTCTGGGTTCCCTGCATTATCTTTCTAAAACGAGATACGTTTCTACGGAAAAGATAGGATTTTCTTTTCGGAGTCGAGTATCTCTTTTCCGATGCATTATTCCTCCTTTACTGCATCTATTCCTCCTTTACTGCATCCCTCGCTCCCTCACATTGACGAATTAACACACAATTTGAGTCCATATGATATACTCCGGATTCCCTGCATTGTCCTTCTATATCGACATACGTTTCTACGGAAACGATAGGATTTTCTTTGGGGTTCCGAGTATCTCTTTTCCAATGCATTTTTCATCCTTTACTGCATCCCTCGCTCCCTCATACTGACGAATTAACACACAATTGGCGTCCATATGAAATACTCTGGATTCCCTGCATTGTCCTTCTAAATCGAGATACGTTTCTACGGAAACGATAGGTTTTTCTTTGGGGTTCCGAGTATCTCTTTTCCGATGCATTATTCCTCCTTTACTGCATTTCTCGCTCCCTCACATTGATGAATTAACACACAATTTGCGTCCATATGAAGTACTCTGGATTCCCTGCATTGTCCTTCTAAATCGGGATTCGTTTCTACGGAAACGACAGTATTCTCTTTGGGGTTCCGAGTATCTCTTTTCCGATGCATTATTCCTCCTTTACTGAATCCCTCGCTACCTCACATTGCCGAATTAACACACAAATTGCGTCCATATTAAATACTCTGGGTTCCCTGCATTATCTTTCTAAATCGAGATACGTTTCTACGGAAACTATAGGATTTTCTTTTGGGAGTCGAGTATCTCTTTTCCGATGCATTATTCCTCCTTTACTGCATCCCTCGCTCCCTCACATTGACGAATTAACACACAATTTGCGTCCATATGAAATACTCTGGATTCCCTGCATTGTCCTTCTAAATCGAGATACGTTTCTACAGAAACGATAGGATTTTCTTTGGGGTTCCGAGTATCTCTTTTCCGATGCATTATTCCTCCTTTACTGCATCCCTCGCTCCCTCACATTGACGAATTAACACCCAATTTGCGTCCATATGAAATACTCTGGATTCCCTGCATTGTCCTTGTAAATCGAGATACGTTTCTACGAAAACGATAGGATTTTCTTTGGGGTTCCGCGTATCTCTTTTCCGATGCATTATTCCTCCTTTACTGCATCCCTCGCTTCCTCACATTGACGAATTAACACACAATTTGCGTCCATATGAAATACTCTGGATTCCCTGCATTGTCCTTCTAAATCGAGATACGTTTCTACGGAAACGAGAGGATTTTCTTTGGGGTTCCGAGTATCTCTTTTCCGATGCATTATTCCTCCTTTACTGCATCCCTCGCTCCCTCACATTGACGAATTAACACACAATTTGCGTCCATATGAAATACTCTGGATTCCCTGCATTGTCCTTCTAAATCGAGATACGTTTCTACGGAAACGATAGGATTTTCTTTGAGGTTCCGAGTATCTCTTTCCCGATGCATTATTCCTCCTTTAGTGCATCCCTCTCTCCCTCACATTGACGAATTAACACACAATTTGCGTCCATTTGAAATACTCTGGATTCCCTGCATTGTCCTTCTAAATCGAGATACGTTTCAATGGAAACGATAGGATTTTCTTTGGGGTTCCGAGTATCTCTTTTCCGATGTATTATTCCTCCTTTACTGCATCCCTCGCTCCCTCACATTGAAGAATTAAAACACAAATTGCGTCCATATGAAATACTCTGGGTTCCCTGCATTGTCGTTCTAAATCGAGATACGTTTCTACGGAAACGACAGGATTTTCTTTGGGGTTCCGAGTATCTTTTTTCCGATGCATTATTCCTCCTTTACTACATCCCTCGCTAACTCACATTGACGAATTAACACACAATTTGCGTCCATATGAAATACTCTGGATTCCCTGCATTTTCCTTCTAAATCGAGATACGTTTCTACGGAAACGATAGGATTTTCTTTGGGGTTCCGAGTATCTCTTTTCCGATGCATTATTCCTCCTTTACTGCATCCCTCGTTCCCTCACATTGACGAATTAACACACATTTTGCGTCCATATGAGATACTCTGGATTCCCTGCATTGTCCTTCTAAGTCGGGATTCGTTTCTACGGAAACGATAAGATTTTCTTTGGGGTTCCAAGTATCTCTTTTCCGATGCATTATTCCTCCTTTAATGCATCCCTCGCTCCCTCACATTGCCGAATTAACACACAAATTGCGTCCATATGAAATACTCTGGGTTCCCTGCATTAACTTTCTAAAACGAGATACGTTTCTACGGAAACGATAGGATTTACTTTTGGGAGTCGAGTATCTCTTTTCCGATGCATTATTCCTCCTTTACTACATCCCTTGCTCCCTCACATTGACGAATTAACACACAATTTGCGTCCATATGAAATACTCTGGATTCCCTGCATTGTCCTCCTAAATCGAGATACGTTTCTACAGAAACGATAGGATTTTCTTTGGGGTTCAGAGTATCTCTTTTCCGATGCATTATTCCTCCTTTACTGCATCCCTCGCTCCCGCACATTGACGAATTAACACACAATTAGCGTCCATATGAAATACTCTGGATTCCTTGCATTGTCCTTCTAAATCGATATACGTTTCTACGGAAACGATAGGATTTTCTTTGGGGTTCCGAGTATCTCTTTTCCGATGCATTATTCCTCCTTTACTGCATCCCTCGCTAACTCACATTGCCGAATTAACACACAATTTGCGTCCATATCAAATACTCTGGGTTCCCTGCATTATCTTTCTAAAACGAGATACGTTTCTACGGAAAAGATAGGATTTTCTTTTGGGAGTCGAGTATCTCTTTTCCGATGCATTATTCCTCCTTTACTGCATCTATTCCTCCTTTACTGCATCCCTCGCTCCCTCACATTGACGAATTAACACACAATTTGAGTCCATATGATATACTCCGGATTCCCTGCATTGTCCTTCTATATCGACATACGTTTCTACGGAAACGATAGGATTTTCTTTGGGGTTCCGAGTATCTCTTTTCCAATGCATTTTTCATCCTTTACTGCATCCCTCGCTCCCTCATACTGACGAATTAACACACAATTGGCGTCCATATGAAATACTCTGGATTCCCTGCATTGTCCTTCTAAATCGAGATACGTTTCTACGGAAACGATAGGTTTTTCTTTGGGGTTCCGAGTATCTCTTTTCCGATGCATTATTCCTCCTTTACTGCATTTCTCGCTCCCTCACATTGATGAATTAACACACAATTTGCGTCCATATGAAGTACTCTGGATTCCCTGCATTGTCCTTCTAAATCGGGATTCGTTTCTACGGAAACGACAGTATTCTCTTTGGGGTTCCGAGTATCTCTTTTCCGATGCATTATTCCTCCTTTACTGAATCCCTCGCTACCTCACATTGCCGAATTAACACACAAATTGCGTCCATATTAAATACTCTGGGTTCCCTGCATTATCTTTCTAAATCGAGATACGTTTCTACGGAAACTATAGGATTTTCTTTTGGGAGTCGAGTATCTCTTTTCCGATGCATTATTCCTCCTTTACTGCATCCCTCGCTCCCTCACATTGACGAATTAACACACAATTTGCGTCCATATGAAATACTCTGGATTCCCTGCATTGTCCTTCTAAATCGAGATACGTTTCTACAGAAACGATAGGATTTTCTTTGGGGTTCCGAGTATCTCTTTTCCGATGCATTATTCCTCCTTTACTGCATCCCTCGCTCCCTCACATTGACGAATTAACACCCAATTTGCGTCCATATGAAATACTCTGGATTCCCTGCATTGTCCTTGTAAATCGAGATACGTTTCTACGAAAACGATAGGATTTTCTTTGGGGTTCCGCGTATCTCTTTTTCGATGCATTATTCCTCCTTTACTGCATCCCTCGCTTCCTCACATTGACGAATTAACACACAATTTGCGTCCATATGAAATACTCTGGATTCCCTGCATTGTCCTTCTAAATCGAGATACGTTTCTACGGAAACGAGAGGATTTTCTTTGGGGTTCCGAGTATCTCTTTTCCGATGCATTATTCCTCCTTTACTGCATCCCTCGCTCCCTCACATTGACGAATTAACACACAATTTGCGTCCATATGAAATACTCTGGATTCCCTGCATTGTCCTTCTAAATCGAGATACGTTTCTACGGAAACGATAGGATTTTCTTTGAGGTTCCGAGTATCTCTTTCCCGATGCATTATTCCTCCTTTAGTGCATCCCTCTCTCCCTCACATTGACGAATTAACACACAATTTGCGTCCATTTGAAATACTCTGGATTCCCTGCATTGTCCTTCTAAATCGAGATACGTTTCAATGGAAACGATAGGATTTTCTTTGGGGTTCCGAGTATCTCTTTTCCGATGTATTATTCCTCCTTTACTGCATCCCTCGCTCCCTCACATTGAAGAATTAAAACACAAATTGCGTCCATATGAAATACTCTGGGTTCCCTGCATTGTCGTTCTAAATCGAGATACGTTTCTACGGAAACGATAGGATTTTCTTTGGGGTTCCGAGTATCTTTTTTCCGATGCATTATTCCTCCTTTACTACATCCCTCGCTAACTCACATTGACGAATTAACACACAATTTGCGTCCATATGAAATACTCTGGATTCCCTGCATTTTCCTTCTAAATCGAGATACGTTTCTACGGAAACGATAGGATTTTCTTTGGGGTTCCGAGTATCTCTTTTCCGATGCATTATTCCTCCTTTACTGCATCCCTCGTTCCCTCACATTGACGAATTAACACACATTTTGCGTCCATATGAGATACTCTGGATTCCCTGCATTGTCCTTCTAAGTCGGGATTCGTTTCTACGGAAACGATAAGATTTTCTTTGGGGTTCCAAGTATCTCTTTTCCGATGCATTATTCCTCCTTTAATGCATCCCTCGCTCCCTCACATTGCCGAATTAACACACAAATTGCGTCCATATGAAATACTCTGGGTTCCCTGCATTAACTTTCTAAAACGAGATACGTTTCTACGGAAACGATAGGATTTACTTTTGGGAGTCGAGTATCTCTTTTCCGATGCATTATTCCTCCTTTACTACATCCCTTGCTCCCTCACATTGACGAATTAACACACAATTTGCGTCCATATGAAATACTCTGGATTCCCTGCATTGTCCTCCTAAATCGAGATACGTTTCTACAGAAACGATAGGATTTTCTTTGGGGTTCAGAGTATCTCTTTTGCGATGCATTATTCCTCCTTTACTGCATCCCTCGCTCCCGCACATTGACGAATTAACACACAATTAGCGTCCATATGAAATACTCTGGATTCCTTGCATTGTCCTTCTAAATCGATATACGTTTCTACGGAAACGATAGGATTTTCTTTGGGGTTCCGAGTATCTCTTTTCCGATGCATTATTCCTCCTTTACTGCATCCCTCGCTAACTCACATTGCCGAATTAACACACAATTTGCGTCCATATCAAATACTCTGGGTTCCCTGCATTATCTTTCTAAAACGAGATACGTTTCTACGGAAAAGATAGGATTTTCTTTTGGGAGTCGAGTATCTCTTTTCCGATGCATTATTCCTCCTTTACTGCATCTATTCCTCCTTTACTGCATCCCTCGCTCCCTCACATTGACGAATTAACACACAATTTGAGTCCATATGATATACTCCGGATTCCCTGTATTGTCCTTCTATATCGACATACGTTTCTACGGAAACGATAGGATTTTCTTTGGGGTTCCGAGTATCTCTTTTCCAATGCATTTTTCATCCTTTACTGCATCCCTCGCTCCCTCATACTGACGAATTAACACACAATTGGCGTCCATATGAAATACTCTGGATTCCCTGCATTGTCCTTCTAAATCGGGATTCGTTTCTACGGAACGACAGTATTCTCTTTGGGGTTCCGAGTATCTCTTTTCCGATGCATTATTCCTCCTTTACTGAATCCCTCGCTACCTCACATTGCCGAATTAACACACAAATTGCGTCCATATTAAATACTCTGTGTTCCCTGCATTATCTTTCTAAATCGAGATACGTTTCTACGGAAACTATAGGATTTTCTTTTGGGAGTCGAGTATCTCTTTTCCGATGCATTATTCCTCCTTTACTGCATCCCTCGCTCCCTCACATTGACGAATTAACACACAATTTGCGTCCATATGAAATACTCTGGATTCCCTGCATTGTCCTTCTAAATCGAGATACGTTTCTACAGAAACGATAGGATTTTCTTTGGGGTTCCGAGTATCTCTTTTCCGATGCATTATTCCTCCTTTACTGCATGCCTCGCTCCCTCACATTGACGAATTAACAAACAATTTGCGTCCATATGATGTACTCTGGATTCCCTGCATTGTCCTTCTAAATCGAGATACGTTTCTACGGAAACGAAAGGATTTTCTTTGGGGTTCCGAGTATCTCTTTTCCAATGCATTATTCCTCCTTTTCTGCATCCCTCGCTCCCTCACATTGACGAATTAACACCCAATTTGCGTCCATATGAAATACTCTGGATTCCCTGCATTGTCCTTGTAAATCGAGATACGTTTCTACGAAAACGATAGGATTTTCTTTGGGGTTCCGCGTATCTCTTTTCCGATGCATTATTCCTCCTTTACTGCATCACTCGCTTCCTCACATTGACGAATTAACACACAATTTGCGTCCATATGAAATACTCAGGATTCCCTGCATTGTCCTTCTAAATCGAGATACGTTTCTACGAAAACGATAGGATTTTCTTTGGGGTTCCGCGTATCTCTTTTCCGATGCATTATTCCTCCTTTACTGCATCCCTCGCTTCCTCACATTGACGAATTAACACACAATTTGCGTCCATATGAAATACTCTGGATTCCCTGCATTGTCCTTCTAAATCGAGATACGTTTCTACGGAAACGAGAGGATTTTCTTTGGGGTTCCGAGTATCTCTTTTCCGATGCATTATTCCTCCTTTACTGCATCCCTCGCTCCCTCACATTGACGAATTAACACACAATTTGCGTCCATATGAAATACTCTGGATTCCCTGCATTGTCCTTCTAAATCGAGATACGTTTCTACGGAAACGATAGGATTTTCTTTGAGGTTCCGAGTATCTCTTTCCCGATGCATTATTCCTCCTTTAGTGCATCCCTCTCTCCCTCACATTGACGAATTAACACACAATTTGCGTCCATTTGAAATACTCTGGATTCCCTGCATTGTCCTTCTAAATCGAGATACGTTTCAATGGAAACGATAGGATTTTCTTTGGGGTTCCGAGTATCTCTTTTCCGATGTATTATTCCTCCTTTACTGCATCCCTCGCTCCCTCACATTGAAGAATTAAAACACAAATTGCGTCCATATGAAATACTCTGGGTTCCCTGCATTAACTTTCTAAAACGAGATACGTTTCTACGGAAACGATAGGATTTACTTTTGGGAGTCGAGTATCTCTTTTCCGATGCATTATTCCTCCTTTACTACATCCCTTGCTCCCTCACATTGACGAATTAACACACAATTTGCGTCCATATGAAATACTCTGGATTCCCTGCATTGTCCTCCTAAATCGAGATACGTTTCTACAGAAACGATAGGATTTTCTTTGGGGTTCAGAGTATCTCTTTTCCGATGCATTATTCCTCCTTTACTGCATCCCTCGCTCCCGCACATTGACGAATTAACACACAATTAGCGTCCATATGAAATACTCTGGATTCCTTGCATTGTCCTTCTAAATCGATATACGTTTCTACGGAAACGATAGGATTTTCTTTGGGGTTCCGAGTATCTCTTTTCCGATGCATTATTCCTCCTTTACTGCATCCCTCGCTAACTCACATTGCCGAATTAACACACAATTTGCGTCCATATCAAATACTCTGGGTTCCCTGCATTATCTTTCTAAAACGAGATACGTTTCTACGGAAAAGATAGGATTTTCTTTTGGGAGTCGAGTATCTCTTTTCCGATGCATTATTCCTCCTTTACTGCATCTATTCCTCCTTTACTGCATCCCTCGCTCCCTCACATTGACGAATTAACACACAATTTGAGTCCATATGATATACTCCGGATTCCCTGTATTGTCCTTCTATATCGACATACGTTTCTACGGAAACGATAGGATTTTCTTTGGGGTTCCGAGTATCTCTTTTCCAATGCATTTTTCATCCTTTACTGCATCCCTCGCTCCCTCATACTGACGAATTAACACACAATTGGCGTCCATATGAAATACTCTGGATTCCCTGCATTGTCCTTCTAAATCGGGATTCGTTTCTACGGAACGACAGTATTCTCTTTGGGGTTCCGAGTATCTCTTTTCCGATGCATTATTCCTCCTTTACTGAATCCCTCGCTACCTCACATTGCCGAATTAACACACAAATTGCGTCCATATTAAATACTCTGTGTTCCCTGCATTATCTTTCTAAATCGAGATACGTTTCTACGGAAACTATAGGATTTTCTTTTGGGAGTCGAGTATCTCTTTTCCGATGCATTATTCCTCCTTTACTGCATCCCTCGCTCCCTCACATTGACGAATTAACACACAATTTGCGTCCATATGAAATACTCTGGATTCCCTGCATTGTCCTTCTAAATCGAGATACGTTTCTACAGAAACGATAGGATTTTCTTTGGGGTTCCGAGTATCTCTTTTCCGATGCATTATTCCTCCTTTACTGCATGCCTCGCTCCCTCACATTGACGAATTAACAAACAATTTGCGTCCATATGATGTACTCTGGATTCCCTGCATTGTCCTTCTAAATCGAGATACGTTTCTACGGAAACGAAAGGATTTTCTTTGGGGTTCCGAGTATCTCTTTTCCAATGCATTATTCCTCCTTTTCTGCATCCCTCGCTCCCTCACATTGACGAATTAACACCCAATTTGCGTCCATATGAAATACTCTGGATTCCCTGCATTGTCCTTGTAAATCGAGATACGTTTCTACGAAAACGATAGGATTTTCTTTGGGGTTCCGCGTATCTCTTTTCCGATGCATTATTCCTCCTTTACTGCATCACTCGCTTCCTCACATTGACGAATTAACACACAATTTGCGTCCATATGAAATACTCTGGATTCCCTGCATTGTCCTTCTAAATCGAGATACGTTTCTACGGAAACGATAGGATTTTCTTTGGGGTTCCGAGTATCTCTTTTCCGATGCATTATTCTTCCTTTACTGCATCCCTCGCTCCCTCACATTGACGAATTAACACACAATTTGCGCCCATATGAAATACTCTGGATTCCCTGCATTGTCCTTCTAAATCGAGATACGTTTCTACGGAAAAGACATTATTTTCTTTGGGGTTCCGAGTATCTCTTTTCCGATGCATTATTCCTCCTTTACTGCATCCCTCGCTAACTCACATTGACGAATTAACACACAATTAGCGTCCATATGAAATATTCTGGATTCCCTGCATTGTCCATCTAAATCGAGATACGTTTCTACGGAAACGACAGGATTTTCTTTGGGGTTCCGAGTATCTCTTTTCTGATGCATTATTCCTCCTTTACTGCATCCCTCGTTCCCTCACATTGACGAATTAACACACAATTTGCGTCCATATGAAATACTCTGGATTCCCTGCATTGTCCATCTAAATCGGGATTCGTTTCTACGGAAACGATAGGATTTTCTTTGGGGTTCCGAGTATCTATTTTCCGATGCATTATTCCTCCTTCACTGCATCCCTCGCTCCCTCACATTGCCGAATTAACACACAAATTGCGTCCATATGAAATACTCTGGGTTCCTTGCATTATCTTTCTAAAACGAGATACGTTTCTACGGAAACGATAAGATTTTCTTTTGGGAGCCGAGTATCTCTTTTCCGATGCATTATTCCTCCTTTACTGCATCCCTCGCTCCCTCACATTGACGAATTAACACACAATTTGCGTCCATATGAAATACTCTGGATTCCCTGCATTGTCCTTCTAAATCGAGATACGTTTCTACGGAAACGATAGGATTTTCTTTGGGGTTCCCAGTATCTCTTTTCCGATGCATTATTCCTCCTTTACTGCATCCCTCGCTCCCTCACATTGACGAATTAACACACAATTTTCGTCCATATGAAATACTCTGGATTCCCTGCATTGTCCTTCTAAATCAAGATACATTTCTACGGAAACGATAGGATTTTCTTTGGGGTTCCGAGTATCTCTTTTCCGATGCATTATTCCTCCTTTACTGCATCCCTCGCTCCCTCACATTGTCGAATTAACACACAATTTGAGTCCATATGAAATACTCTGGATTCCCTGCATTGTCCTTCTAAATCGAGATACGTTTCTACGGAAACGATAGGTTTTTCTTTGGGGTTCCGAGTATCTCTTTTCCGATGCATTATTCCTCCTTTACTGCATCCCTCGCTCCCTCACATTGACGAATTAACACACAATTTGCGTCCATATGAAATACTCTGGATTCCCTGCATTGTCCTTCTAATTCGAGATACGTTTCTTCAGAAAGGAAAGGGATTTTCTTTGGGGTTCCAAGTATCTCTTTTCCGATGCATTATTCCTCCTTTACTGCATCCCTCGCTCCCTCACATTGACGAATTAACACACAATTTGCGTCCATATGAAATACTCTGGATTGCTTGCATTGTCCTTCTAAATCGAGATACGTTTCTACGGAAACGATAGGATTTTCTTTGGGGTTCCGAGTATCTCTTTTCCGATGCATTATTCCTCCTTTACTGCATCCCTCACTCCCTCAAATTGCCGAATTACCACACAATTTGCGTCCATATGAAATACTCTGGGTTCCCTGCATTATCTTTCTAAAACGAGATACATTTCTACGGAAACGATAGGATTTCCTTTTGGGAGTCGAGTATCTCTTTTCCGATGCATTATTCCTCCTTTACTGCATCCCTCGCTCCCGCACATTGACGAATTAACACACAATTTGCGTCCATATGATATACTCTGGATTCCCTGCATTGTCCTTCTAAATCGAGATACGTTTCTACGGAAACGAGAGGATTTTCTTTGGGGTTCAGAGTATCTCTTTCCGATGCATTATTCCTCCTTTACTGCATCCCTCGCTCCCTCACATTGACGAATTAACACACAATTTGCGTCCATATGAAATACTCTGGATTCCCTGCATTGTCCTTCTAAATCGAGATACGTTTCTACGGAAACGATAGGATTTTCTTTGAGGTTCCGAGTATCTCTTTTCCGATGCATTATTCCTCCTTTACAGCATCCCTCTCTCCCTCACATTGACGAATTAACACACAATTTGCGTCCATTTTAAATATTCTGGATTCCCTGCATTGTCCTTCTAAATCGAGGTACGTTTCTATGGAAACGATAGGATTTTCTTCGGGGTTCCGAGTATCTCTTTTCCGATGCATTGTTCCTCCTTTACTGCATCCCTCGCCCATTCACATTGAAGAATTAAAACACAAATTGCGTCCATATGAAATACTCTGGGTTCCCAGCATTGTCCTTCTAAATCGGGATTCGTTTCTACGGAAACGATAGGATTTTCTTTGGGGTTCCGAGTATCTCTTTTCCGATGCATTATTCCTCCTTTACTGCATCCCTCGCTCCCTCACATTGACGAATTAACACACAATTTGCGTCCATATGAAATACTCTGGATTCCCTGCATTGTCCTTCTAAATCGAGATACGTTTCTACGGAAACGATAGGATTTTCTTTGAGGTTCCGAGTATCTCTTTCCCGATGCATTATTCCTCCTTTACTGCATCCCTCTCTCCCTCACATTGACGAATTAACACACAATTTGCGTCCATTTGAAATACTCTGGATTCCCTGCATTGTCCTTCTAAATCGAGATACGTTTCAATGGAAACGATAGGATTTTCTTTGGGGTTCCGAGTATCTCTTTTCCGATGTATTATTCCTCCTTTACTGCATCCCTCGCTCCCTCACATTGAAGAATTAAAACACAAATTGCGTCCATATGAAATACTCTGGGTTCCCTGCATTGTCGTTCTAAATCGAGATACGTTTCTACGGAAACGACAGGATTTTCTTTGGGGTTCCGAGTATCTTTTTTCCGATGCATTATTCCTCCTTTACTACATCCCTCGCTAACTCACATTGACGAATTAACACACAATTTGCGTCCATATGAAATACTCTGTATTCCCTGCATTTTCCTTCTAAATCAAGATACGTTTCTACGGAAACGATAGGATTTTCTTTGGGGTTCCGAGTATCTCTTTTCCGATGCATTATTCCTCCTTTACTGCATCCCTCGTTCCCTCACATTGACGAATTAACACACATTTTGCGTCCATATGAAATACTCTGGATTCCCTGCATTGTCCTTCTAAGTCGGGATTCGTTTCTACAGAAACGATAAGATTTTCTTTGGGGTTCCAAGTATCTCTTTTCCGATGCATTATTCCTCCTTTACTGTATCCCTCGCTCCCTCACATTGCCGAATTAACACACAAATTGCGTCCATATGAAATACTCTGGGTTCCCTGCATTAACTTTCTAAAACGAGATACGTTTCTACGGAAACGATAGGATTTACTTTTGGGAGTCGAGTATCTCTTTTCCGATGCATTATTCCTCCTTTACTACATCCCTTGCTCCCTCACATTGACGAATTAACACACAATTTGCGTCCATATGAAATACTCTGGATTCCCTGCATTGTCCTCCTAAATCGAGATACGTTTCTACAGAAACGATAGGATTTTCTTTGGGGTTCCGAGTATCTCTTTTCCGATGCATTATTCCTCCTTTACTGCATCCCTCGCTCCCGCACATTGACGAATTAACACACAATTAGCGTCCATATGAAATACTCTGGATTCCTTGCATTGTCCTTCTAAATCGATATACGTTTCTACGGAAACGATAGGATTTTCTTTGGGGTTCCGAGTATCTCTTTTCCGATGCATTATTCCTCCTTTACTGCATCCCTCGCTAACTCACATTGCCGAATTAACACACAATTTGCGTCCATATCAAATACTCTGTGTTCCCTGCATTATCTTTCTAAAACGAGATACGTTTCTACGGAAAAGATAGGATTTTCTTTTGGGAGTCGAGTATCTCTTTTCCGATGCATTATTCCTCCTTTACTGCATCTATTCCTCCTTTACTGCATCCCTCGCTCCCTCACATTGACGAATTAACACACAATTTGAGTCCATATGATATACTCCGGATTCCCTGCATTGTCCTTCTATATCGACATACGTTTCTACGGAAACGATAGGATTTTCTTTGGGGTTCCGAGTATCTCTTTTCCAATGCATTTTTCATCCTTTACTGCATCCCTCGCTCCCTCATACTGACGAATTAACACACAATTGGCGTCCATATGAAATACTCTGGATTCCCTGCACTGTCCTTCTAAATCGAGATACGTTTCTACGGAAACGATAGGATTTTCTTTGGGGTTCCGAGTATATCTTTTCCGATGCATTATTCCTCCTTTACTGCATTTCTCGCTCCCTCACATTGATGAATTAACACACAATTTGCGTCCATATGAAGTACTCTGGATTCCCTGCATTGTCCTTCTAAATCGGGATTCGTTTCTACGGAAACGACAGTATTCTCTTTGGGGTTCCGAGTATCTCTTTTCCGATGCATTATTCCTCCTTTACTGAATCCCTCGCTACCTCACATTGCCGAATTAACACACAAATTGCGTCCATATTAAATACTCTGGCATCCCTGCATTATCTTTCTAAATCGAGATACGTTTCTACGGAAACTATAGGATTTTCTTTTGGGAGTCGAGTATCTCTTTTCCGATGCATTATTCCTCCTTTACTGCATCCCTCGCTCCCTCACATTGACGAATTAACACACAATTTGCGTCCATATGTAATAATCTGGATTCCCTGCATTGTCCTTCTAAATCGAGATACGTTTCTACAGAAACGATAGGATTTTCTTTGGGGTTCCGAGTATCTCTTTTCCGATGCATTATTCCTCCTTTACTGCATCCCTCGCTCCCTCACATTGACGAATTAACAAACAATTTGCGTCCATATGATGTACTCTGGATTCCCTGCATTGTCCTTCTAAATCGAGATACGTTTCTACGGAAACGAAAGGATTTTCTTTGGGGTTCCGAGTATCTCTTTTCCAATGCATTATTCCTCCTTTTCTGCATCCCTCGCTCCCTCACATTGACGAATTAACACCCAATTTGCGTCCATATGAAATACTCTGGATTCCCTGCATTGTCCTTCTAAATCGAGATACGTTTCTACGGAAACGATAGGATTTTCTTTGGGGTTCCGCGTATCTCTTTTCCGATGCATTATTCCTCCTTTACTGCATCCCTCGCTTCCTCACATTGACGAATTAACACACAATTTGCGTCCATATGAAATACTCTGGATTCCCTGCATTGTCCTTCTAAATCGAGATACGTTTCTACGGAAACGATAGGATTTTCTTTGGGGTTCCGAGTATCTCTTTTCCGATGCATTATTCTTCCTTTACTGCATCCCTCGCTCCCTCACATTGACGAATTAACACACAATTTGCGCCCATATGAAATACTCTGGATTCCCTGCATTGTCCTTCTAAATCGAGATACGTTTCTACGGAAAAGACATTATTTTCTTTGGGGTTCCGAGTATCTCTTTTCCGATGCATTATTCCTCCTTTACTGCATCCCTCGCTAACTCACATTGACGAATTAACACACAATTAGCGTCCATATGAAATATTCTGGATTCCCTGCATTGTCCATCTAAATCGAGATACGTTTCTACGGAAACGATAGGATTTTCTTTGGGGTTCCGAGTATCTCTTTTCTGATGCATTATTCCTCCTTTACTGCATCCCTCGTTCCCTCACATTGACGAATTAACACACAATTTGCGTCCATTTGAAATACTCTGGATTCCCTGCATTGTCCTTCTAAATCGGGATTCGTTTCTACGGAAACGATAGGATTTTCTTTGGGGTTCCGAGTATCTATTTTCCGATGCATTATTCCTCCTTTACTGCATCCCTCGCTCCCTCACATTGCCGAATTAACACACAAATTGCGTCCATATGAAATACTCTGGGTTCCCTGCATTATCTTTCTAAAACGAGATACGTTTCTACGGAAACGATAAGATTTTCTTTTGGGAGCCGAGTATCTCTTTTCCGATGCATTATTCCTCCTTTACTGCATCCCTCGCTCCCTCACATTGACGAATTAACACACAATTTGCGTCCATATGAAATACTCTGGATTCCCTGCATTGTCCTTCTAAATCGAGATACGTTTCTACGGAAACGATAGGATTTTCTTTGGGGTTCCGAGTATCTCTTTTCCGATGCATTATTCCTCCTTTACTGCATCCCTCGCTCCCTCACATTGACGAATTAACACACAATTTTCGTCCATATGAAATACTCTGGATTCCCTGCATTGTCCTTCTAAATCGAGATACGATTCTACGGAAACGATAGGATTTTCTTTGGGGTTCCGAGTATCTCTTTTCCGATGCATTATTCCTCCTTTACTGCATCCCTCGCTCCCTCACATTGACGAATTAACACACAATTTGCGTCCATATGAAATACTCTGGGTTCCCTGCATTATCTTTCTAAAACGAGATACGTTTCTACGGAAACGATAGGATTTTCTTTTCGGAGTCGAGTATCTCTTTTCCGATGCATTATTCCTCCTTTACTGCATCTATTCCTCCTTTACTGCATCCCTCGCTCCCTCACATTGACGAATTAACACACAATTTGAGTCCATATGATATACTCCGGATTCCCTGCATTGTCCTTCTATATCGACATACGTTTCTACGGAAACGATAGGACTTTCTTTGGGGTTCCGAGTATCTCTTTTCCAATGCATTTTTCATCCTTTACTGCATCCCTCGCTCCCTCAAACTGACGAATTAACACACAATTGGCGTCCATATGAAATACTCTGGATTCCCTGCATTGTCCTTCTAAATCGAGATACGTTTCTACGGAAACGATAGGATTTTCTTTGGGGTTCCGAGTATCTCTTTTCCGATGCATTATTCCTCCTTTACTGCATTTCTCGCTCCCTCACATTGATGAATTAACACACAATTTGCGTCCATATGAAGTACTCTGGATTCCCTGCATTGTCCTTCTAAATCGGGATTCGTTTCTACGGAAACGACAGTATTCTCTTTGGGGTTCCGAGTATCTCTTTTCCGATGCATTATTCCTCCTTTACTGAATCCCTCGCTACCTCACATTGCCGAATTAACACACAAATTGCGTCCATATTAAATACTCTGGGTTCCCTGCATTATCTTTCTAAATCGAGATACGTTTCTACGGAAACTATAGGATTTTCTTTTGGGAGTCGAGTATCTCTTTTCCGATGCATTATTCCTCCTTTACTGCATCCCTCGCTCCCTCACATTGACGAATTAATACACAATTTGCGTCCATATGGAATACTCTGGATTCCCTGCATTGTCCTTCTAAATCGAGATACGTTTCTACAGAAACGATAGGATTTTCTTTGGGGTTCCGAGTATCTCTTTTCCGATGCATTATTCCTCCTTTACTGCATCCCTCGCTCCCTCACATTGACGAATTAACAAACAATTTGCGTCCATATGATGTACTCTGGATTCCCTGCATTGTCCTTCTAAATCGAGATACGTTTCTACGGAAACGAAAGGATTTTCTTTGGGGTTCCGAGTATCTCTTTTCCAATGCATTATTCCTCCTTTTCTGCATCCCTCGCTCCCTCACATTGACGAATTAACACCCAATTTGCGTCCATATGAAATACTCTGGATTCCCTGCATTGTCCTTGTAAATCGAGATACGTTTCTGCGAAAACGATAGGATTTTCTTTGGGGTTCCGCGTATCTCTTTTCCGATGCATTATTCCTCCTTTACTGCATCCCTCGCTTCCTCACATTGACGAATTAACACACAATTTGCGTCCATATGAAATACTCTGGATTCCCTGCATTGTCCTTCTAAATCGAGATACGTTTCTACGGAAACGATAGGATTTTCTTTGGGGTTCCGAGTATCTCTTTTCCGATGCATTATTCTTCCTTTACTGCATCCCTCGCTCCCTCACATTGACGAATTAACACACAATTTGCGCCCATATGAAATACTCTGGATTCCCTGCATTGTCCTTCTAAATCGAGATACGTTTCTACGGAAAAGACATTATTTTCTTTGGGGTTCCGAGTATCTCTTTTCCGATGCATTATTCCTCCTTTACTGCATCCCTCGCTAACTCACATTGACGAATTAACACACAATTAGCGTCCATATGAAATATTCTGGATTCCCTGCATTGTCCATCTAAATCGAGATACGTTTCTACGGAAACGATAGGATTTTCTTTGGGGTTCCGAGTATCTCTTTTCTGATGCATTATTCCTCCTTTACTGCATCCCTCGTTCCCTCACATTGACGAATTAACACACAATTTGCGTCCATATGAAATACTCTGGATTCCCTGCATTGTCCTTCTAAATCGGGATTCGTTTCTACGGAAACGATAGGATTTTCTTTGGGGTTCCGAGTATCTATTTTCCGATGCATTATTCCTCCTTTACTGCATCCCTCGCTCCCTCACATTGCCGAATTAACACACAAATTGCGTCCATATGAAATACTCTGGGTTCCCTGCATTATCTTTCTAAAAGGAGATACGTTTCTACGGAAACGATAAGATTTTCTTTTGGGAGCCGAGTATCTCTTTTCCGATGCATTATTCCTCCTTTACTGCATCCCTCGCTCCCTCACATTGACGAATTAACACACAATTTGCGTCCATATGAAATACTCTGGATTCCCTGCATTGTCCTTCTAAATCGAGATACGTTTCTACGGAAACGATAGGATTTTCTTTGGGGTTCCGAGTATCTCTTTTCCGATGCATTATTCCTCCTTTACTGCATCAATCGCTCCCTCACATTGACGAATTAACACACAATTTTCGTCCATATGAAATACTCTGGATTCCCTGCATTGTCCTTCTAAATCAAGATACATTTCTACGGAAACGATAGGATTTTCTTTGGGGTTCCGAGTATCTCTTTTCCGATGCATTATTCCTCCTTTACTGCATCCCTCGCTCCCTCACATTGTCGAATTAACACACAATTTGAGTCCATATGAAATACTCTGGATTCCCTGCATTGTCCTTCTAAATCGAGATACGTTTCTACGGAAACGATAGGATTTTCTTTGGGGTTCCGCGTATCTCTTTTCCGATGCATTATTCCTCCTTTGCTGCATCCCTCGCTCCCTCACACAGACGAATTAACACACAATTTGCGTCCATATGAAATATTCTGGATTCCCTGCATTGTCCTTCTAAATCGAGATACGTTTCTACGGAAACGATAGGATTTTCTTTGGGGTTCCGAGTATCTCTTTTCCGATGCATTATTCCTCCTTTACTGCATCCCTCGCTCCCTCACATTGACGAATTAACACACAATTTGCGTCCATATGAAATACTCTGGATTCCCTGCATTGTCCTTCTAAATCGAGATACGTTTCTTCGGAAACGAAAGAGATTTTCTTTGGGGTTCCGAGTATCTCTTTTCCGATGCATTATTCCTCCTTTACTGCATCCCTCGCTCCCTCACATTGACGAATTAACACACAATTTGCGTCCATATGAAATACTCTGGATTGCTTGCATTGTCCTTCTAAATCGAGATACGTTTCTACGGAAACGATAGGATTTTCTTTGGGGTTCCGAGTATCTCTTTTCCGATGCATTATTCCTCCTTTACTGCATCCCTCGCTCCCTCAAATTGCCGAATTAACACACAATTTGCGTCCATATGAAATACTCTGGGTTCCCTGCATTATCTTTCTAAAACGAGATACGTTTCTACGGAAACGATAGGATTTTCTTTTGGGAGTCGAGTATCTCTTTTCCGATGCATTATTCCTCCTTTACTGCATCCCTCGCTCCCGCACATTGACGAATTAACACACAATTTGCGTCCATATGATATACTCTGGATTCCCTGCATTGTCCTTCTAAATCGAGATACGTTTCTACGGAAACGAGAGGATTTTCTTTGGGGTTCCGAGTATCTCTTTCCGATGCATTATTCCTCCTTTACTGCATCCCTCGCTCCCTCACATTGACGAATTAACACACAATTTGCGTCCATATGAAATACTCTGGATTCCCTGCATTGTCCTTCTAAATCGAGATACGTTTCTACGGAAACGATAGGATTTTCTTTGAGGTTCCGAGTATCTCTTTTCCGATGCATTATTCCTCCTTTACTGCATCCCTCGCTACCTCACATTGACGAATTAACACACAATTTGCGTCCATATGATATACTCTGGATTCCCTGCATTGTCCTTCTAAATCGAGATACGTTTCTACGGAAACAATAGGATTTTCTTTGGGGTTCCGAGTATCTCTTTTCCAATGCATTTTTCCTCCTTTACTGCATTTCTCGCTCCCTCACATTGACGAATTAACACACAATTTGCGTCCATATGAAATACTCAGGATTCCCTGCATTGTCCTTCTAAATCGAGATACGTTTCTACGGAAACGATAGGATTTTCTTTGGGGTTCCGTGTATCGCTTATCCGATGCATTATTCCTCCTTTACTGCATCCCTCGCTCCCTCACATTGACGAATTAACACACAATTTGCGTCCATATGGAATACTCTGGATTCCCTGCATTGTCCTTCTAAATCGAGATACGTTTCTACGGAAACGAAGGATTTTCTTTGGGGTTCCGAGTATCTCTTTTCCGATGCATTATTCCTCCTTTACTGCATCCCTCGCTCCCTCACATTGACGAATTAACTCACAATTTGCGTCCATATGAAATACTCTGGATTCCCTGCATTGTCCTTCTAAATCGAGATACGTTTCTACGGAAACGATAGGATTTTCTTTGGGGTTCCGAGTATCTCTTTTCCGATGCATTATTCCTCCTTTACTGCATCCCTCGCTCCCTCACATTGACGAATTAACACACAATTTGCGTCCATATGAAATACTCTGAATTCCCTGCATTGTCCTTCTAAATCGAGATACGTTTCTACGGAAACGATAGGATTTTCTTTGGGGTTCCAAGTATCTCTTTTCCGAAACATTATTCCTCCTTTACTGCAACCCTCGCTCCCTCACATTGACGAATTAACACACAAATTACGTCCATATGAAATACTCTGGGTTCCCAGCATTGTCCTTCTAAATCGGGATTCGTTTCTACGGAAACGATAGGATTTTCTTTGGGGTTCCGAGTATCTCTTTTCCGATGCATTATTCCTCCTTTACTGCATCCCTCGCCCATTCACATTGAAGAATTAAAACACAAATTGCGTCCATATGAAATACTCTGGGTTCCCTGCATTGTCCTTCTAAATCGGGATTCGTTTCTACGGAAACGATAGGATTTTCTTTGGGGTTCCGAGTATCTCTTTTCCGATGCATTATTCCACCTTTACTGCATCCCTCGCTCCCTCACATTGATGAATTAACACACAATTTGCGTCCATATGAAATACTCTGGATTCCCTGCATTATCTTTCTAAAACGAGATACGTTTCTACGGAAACGATAGGATTTTCTTTGGGTTTCCGAGTATCTCTTTTCCGATGCATTATTCCTCCTTTACTGCATCCCTCGCTACCTCACATTGACGAATTAACACACAATTTGCGTCCATATGATATACTCTGGATTCCCTGCATTGTCCTTCTAAATCGAGATACGTTTCTACGGAAACAATAGGATTTTCTTTGGGGTTCCGAGTATCTCTTTTCCAATGCATTTTTCCTCCTTTACTGCATTTCTCGCTCCCTCACATTGACGAATTAACACACAATTTGCGTCCATATGAAATACTCAGGATTCCCTGCATTGTCCTTCTAAATCGAGATACGTTTCTACGGAAACGATAGGATTTTCTTTGGGGTTCCGTGTATCGCTTATCCGATGCATTATTCCTCCTTTACTGCATCCCTCGCTCCCTCACATTGACGAATTAACACACAATTTGCGTCCATATGGAATACTCTGGATTCCCTGCATTGTCCTTCTAAATCGAGATACGTTTCTACGGAAACGAAGGATTTTCTTTGGGGTTCCGAGTATCTCTTTTCCGATGCATTATTCCTCCTTTACTGCATCCCTCGCTCCCTCACATTGACGAATTAACTCACAATTTGCGTCCATATGAAATACTCTGGATTCCCTGCATTGTCCTTCTAAATCGAGATACGTTTCTACGGAAACGATAGGATTTTCTTTGGGGTTCCGAGTATCTCTTTTCCGATGCATTATTCCTCCTTTACTGCATCCCTCGCTCCCTCACATTGACGAATTAACACACAATTTGCGTCCATATGAAATACTCTGAATTCCCTGCATTGTCCTTCTAAATCGAGATACGTTTCTACGGAAACGATAGGATTTTCTTTTGGGAGTCGAGTATCTCTTTTCCGATGCATTATTCCTCCTTTACTGCATCCCTCGCTCCCTCACATTGACGAATTAACACACAATTTGCGTCCATATGATATACTCTGGATTCCCTGCATTGTCTTTCTAAATCGAGATACGTTTCTACGGAAACGAGAGGATTTTCTTTGGGGTTCCGAGTTTCTCTTTTCCGATGCATTATTCCTCCTTTACTGCATCCCTCACTCCCTCACATTGACGAATTAACACACAATTTGCCTCCATATGAAATACTCTGGATTCCCTGCATTGTCTTTCTAAATCGAGATACGTTTCTACGGTAACGATAGGATTTTCTTTGAGGTTCCGAGTATCTCTTTTCCGATGCATTATTCCTCCTTTACAGCATCCCTCTCTCCCTCACATTGACGAATTAACACACAATTTGCGTCCATTTGAAATACTCTGGATTCCCTGCATTGTCCTTCTAAATCGAGATTCGTTTCTACGGAAACGATAGGATCTTCTTTGGGGTTCCGAGTATCTCTTTTCCGATGCATTATTCCTCCTTTACTGCATCCCTCGCTCCCCCACATTGATGAATTAACACACAATTTGCGTCCATATGAAATACTCTGGATTCCCTGCATTATCTTTCTAAAACGAGATACATTTCTACGGAAACGATAGGATTTTCTTTGGGTTTCCGAGTATCTCTTTTCCGATGCATTATTCCTCCTTTACTGCATCTCTCGCTCCCTCACATTGACGAATTAACACACAATTTGCGTCCATATGATATACTCTGGATTCCCTGCATTGTCCTTCAAAATCGAGATACGTTTCTACGGAAACGAACGGATTTTCTTTGGGGTTCCGAGTATCTCTTTTCCAATGCATTTTTCCACCTTTACTGCATTTCTCGCTCCCTCACATTGACGAATTAACACACAATTTGCGTCCATATGAAATACTCAGGATTCCCTGCATTGTCCTTCTAAATCGAGATACGTTTCTACGGAAACGATAGGATTTTCCTTGGGGTTCCGTGTATCGCTTATCCGATGCATTATTCCTCCTTTACTGCATCCCTCGCTCCCTCACATTGACGAATTAACACACAATTTGCGTCCATATGGAATACTCTGGATTCCCTGCATTGTCCTTCTAAATCGAGATACGTTTCTACGGAAATGATAGGATTTTCTTTGGGGTACCGAGCATCTCTTTTCCGATGCATTATTCCTCCTTTACTGCATCCCTCGCTCCCTCACATTGACGAATTAACACACAATTTGCGTCCATATGAAATACTCTGGATTCCCTGCATTGTCCTTCAAAATCGAGATAGGTTTCTACGGAAACGAACGGATTTTCTTTGGGGTTCCGAGTTTCTCTGTTCCGATGCATTATTCCTCCTTCACTGCATCCCTCGCTCCCTCACATTGAAGAATTAACACACAATTTGCGTCCATATGAAATACTCTGGATTCCCTGCATTGTCCTTCTAAATCGAGATACGTTTCTACGGAAACGAGAGGATTTTCTTTGGGGATCCGAGTATATCTTTTCCGATGCATTATTCCTCCTTTACTGCATCCCTCGCTCCCTCACATTGACGAATTAACACACAATTTGCGTCCATGTGAAATACTCTGGTTTCCCTGCATTGTCCTTCTAAATCGAGATACGTTTCTACGGAAACGATAGGATTTTCTTTGGGGTTCCGAGTATCTCTTTTCCGATGCATTATTCCTCCTTTACTGCATCCCTCGCTCCCTCACATTGACGAATTAACACACGATTTTCGTCCATATGAAATACTCTGGATTCCCTGCATTGTCCTTCTAAATCAAGATACGTTTCTACGGAAACGATAGGATTTTCTTTGGGGTTCCGAGTATCTCTTTTCCGATGCATTATTCCTCCTTTACTGCATCCCTCGCTCCCTCACATTGTCGAATTAACACACAATTTGAGTCCATATGAAATACTCTGGATTCCCTGCATTGTCCTTCTAAATCGAGATACGTTTCTACGGAAACGATAGGATTTTCTTTGGGGTTCCGCGTATCTCTTTTCCGATGCATTATTCCTCCTTTACTGCATCCCTCGCTCCCTCACACTGACGAATTAACACACAATTTGCGTCCATATGAAATACTCTGGATTCCCTGCATTGTCCTTCTAAATCGAGATACGTTTCTACGGAAACGATAGGATTTTCTTTGGGGTTCCGAGTATCTCTTTTCCGATGCATTATTCCTCCCTTACTGCATCCCTCGCTCCCTCACATTGACGAATTAACACACAATTTGCGTCCATATGAAATACTCTGGATTCCCTGCATTGTCCTTCTAAATCGAGATACGTTTCTTCGGAAACGATAGGATTTTCTTTGGGGTTCCGAGTATCTCTTTCCCGATGCATTATTCCTCCTTTACTGCATCCCTCGCTCCCTCACATTGACGAATTAACACACAATTTGCGTCCATATGATATACTCTGGATTCCCTGCATTGTCCTTCTAAATCGAGATACGTTTCTACGGAAAGGAGAGGCTTTTCTTTGGGGTTCCGAGTATCTCTTTTCCGATGCATTATTCCTCCTTTACTGCATCCCTCGCTCCCTCACATTGACGAATTAACACACAATTTGCGTCCATATGAAATACTCTGGATTCCCTGCATTGTCCTTCTAAATCGAGATACGTTTCTACGGAAACGATAGGATTTTCTTTGAGGTTCCGAGTATCTCTTTTCCGATGCATTATTTCTCCTTTACAGCATCCCTCTCTCCCTCAAATTGACGAATTAACGCTCAATTTGCGTCCGTTTGAAATACTCTGGATTCCCTGCATTGTCCTTCTACATCGAGATACGTTTCTATGGAAACGATAGGATTTTCTTTGGGGTTCCGAGTATATCTTTTCCGATGCATTATTCCTCCTTTACTGCATCCCTCGCTCCCTCAAATTGAAGAATTAAAACACAAATTGCGTCCATATGAAATACTCTGGGTTCCCTGCATTGTCCTTCTAAATCGGGATTCGTTTCTACGGAAACGATAGGATTTTCTTTGGGGTTCCGAGTATCTCTTTTCCGATGCATTATTCCTCCTTTACTGCATCCCTCGCTCCCTCACATTGACGAATTAACACACAATTTTCGTCCATATGGAATACTCTGGATTCCCTGCATTGTCCTTCTAAATCGAGATACGTTTCTACGGAAACGATAGGATTTTCTTTGGGGTTCCGAGTATATCTTTTCCGATGCATTATTCCTCCTTTACTGCATCCCTCGCTCCCTCACATTGACGAATTAACTCACAATTTGCGTCCATATGAAATACTCTGGATTCCCTGCATTGTCCTTCTAAATCGAGATACGTTTTACGGAAACGATAGGATTTTCTTTGGGGTTCCGAGTATCTCTTTTCCGATGCATTATTCCTCCTTTACTGCATCCCTCGCTCCCTCACATTGACGAATTAACACACAATTTGCGTCCATATGAAATACTCTGAATTCCCTGCATTGTCCTTCTAAATCGAGATACGTTTCTACGGAAACGATAGGATTTTCTTTTGGGAGTCGAGTATCTCTTTTCCGATGCATTATTCCTCCTGTACTGCATCCCTCGCTCCCTCACATTGACGAATTAACACACAATTTGCGTCCATATGATATACTCTGGATTCCCTGCATTGTCCTTCTAAATCGAGATACGTTTCTACGGAAACGAGAGGATTTTCTTTGGGGTTCCGAGTATCTCTTTTCCGATGCATTATTCCTCCTTTACTGCATCCCTCGCTCCCTCACATTGACGAATTAACACACAATTTGCGTCCATATGAAATACTCTGGTTTCCCTGCATTGTCCTTCTAAATCGAGATACGTTTCTACGGAAACGATAGGATTTTCTTTGAGGTTCCGAGTATCTCTTTTCCGATGCATTATTCCTCCTTTACAGCATCCCTCTCTCCCTCACATTGACGAATTAACACACAATTTGCGTCCATTTGAAATACTCTGGATTCCCTGCATTGTCCTTCTAAATCGAGATACGTTTCTATGGAAACGATACGATTTTCTTTGGGGTTCCGGGTATCTCTTTTCCGATGCATTATTCCTCCTTTACTGCATCCCTCGCTCCCTCACATTGACGAATTAACACACAATTTGCGTCCATATGGAATACTCTGGATTCCCTGCATTGTCCTTCTAAATCGAGAAACGTTTCTACGGAAACGATAGGATTTTCTTTGGGGTTCCGAGTATCTCTTTTCCGATGCATTATTCCTCCTTTACTGCATCCCTCGCTCCCTCACATTGACGAATTAACTCGCAATTTGCGTCCATATGAAATACTCTGGATTCCCTGCATTGTCCTTCTAAATCGAGATACGTTTCTACGGAAACGATAGGTTTTTCTTTGGGGTTCCGAGTATCTCTTTTCCGATGCATTATTCCTCCTTTACTGCATCCCTCGCTCCCTCACATTGACGAATTAACACACAATTTGCGTCCATATGAAATACTCTGAATTCCCTGCATTGTCCTTCTAAATCGAGATACGTTTCTACGGAAACGATAGGATTTTCTTTTGGGAGTCGAGTATCTCTTTTCCGATGCATTATTCCTCCTTTACTGCATCCCTCGCTCCCTCACATTGACGAATTAACACACAATTTGCGTCCATATGATATACTCTGGATTCCCTGCATTGTCTTTCTAAATCGAGATACGTTTCTACGGAAACGAGAGGATTTTCTTTGGGGTTCCGAGTTTCTCTTTTCCGATGCATTATTCCTCCTTTACTGCATCCCTCACTCCCTCACATTGACGAATTAACACACAATTTGCGTCCATATGAAATACTCTGGATTCCCTGCATTGTCCTTCAAAATCGAGATACGTTTCTACGGAAACGAACGGATTTTCTTTGGGGTTCCGAGTATCTCTTTTCCAATGCATTTTTCCTCCTTTACTGCATTTCTCGCTCCCTCACATTGACGAATTAACACACAATTTGCGTCCATATGAAATACTCAGGATTCCCTGCATTGTCCTTCTAAATCGAGATACGTTTCTACGGAAACGATAGGATTTTCCTTGGGGTTCCGTGTATCGCTTATCCGATGCATTATTCCTTCTTTACTGCATCCCTCGCTCCCTCACATTGACGAATTAACACACAATTTGCGTCCATATGGAATACTCTGGATTCCCTGCATTGTCCTTCTAAATCGAGATACGTTTCTACGGAAATGATAGGATTTTCTTTGGGGTACCGAGTATCTCTTTTCCGATGCATTATTCCTCCTTTACTGCATCCCTCGCTCCCTCACATTGACGAATTAACACACAATTTGCGTCCATATGAAATACTCTGGATTCCCTGCATTGTCCTTCAAAATCGAGATACGTTTCTACGGAAACGAACGGATTTTCTTTGGGGTTCCGAGTATCTCTGTTCCGATGCATTATTCCTCCTTCACTGCATCCCTCGCTCCCTCACATTGAAGAATTAACACACAATTTGCGTCCATATGAAATACTCTGGATTCCCTGCATTGTCCTTCTAAATCGAGATACGTTTCTACGGAAACGAGAGGATTTTCTTTGGGGTTCCGAGTATATCTTTTCCGATGCATTATTCCTCCTTTACTGCATCCCTCGCTCCCTCACATTGACGAATTAACACACAATTTGCGTCCATGTGAAATACTCTGGATTCCCTGCATTGTCCTTCTAAATCGAGATACGTTTCTACGGAAACGATAGGATTTTCTTTGGGGTTCCGAGTATCTCTTTTCCGATGCATTATTCCTCCTTTACTGCATCCCTCGCTCCCTCACATTGACGAATTAACACACAATTTTCGTCCATATGAAATACTCTGGATTCCCTGCATTGTCCTTCTAAATCAAGATACGTTTCTACGGAAACGATAGGATTTTCTTTGGGGTTCCGAGTATCTCTTTTCCGATGCATTATTCCTCCTTTACTGCATCCCTCGCTCCCTCACATTGTCGAATTAACACACAATTTGAGTCCATATGAAATACTCTGGATTCCCTGCATTGTCCTTCTAAATCGAGATACGTTTCTACGGAAACGATAGGATTTTCTTTGGGGTTCCGCGTATCTCTTTTCCGATGCATTATTCCTCCTTTACTGCATCCCTAGCTCCCTCACACTGACGAATTAACACACAATTTGCGTCCATATGAAATACTCTGGATTCCCTGCATTGTCCTTCTAAATCGAGATACGTTTCTACGGAAACGATAGGATTTTCTTTGGGGTTCCGAGTATCTCTTTTCCGATGCATTATTCCTCCCTTACTGCATCCCTCGCTCCCTCACATTGACGAATTAACACACAATTTGCGTCCATATGAAATACTCTGGATTCCCTGCATTGTCCTTCTAAATCGAGATACGTTTCTTCGGAAACGATAGGATTTTCTTTGGGGTTCCGAGTATCTCTTTCCCGATGCATTATTCCTCCTTTACTGCATCCCTCGCTCCCTCACATTGACGAATTAACACACAATTTGCGTCCATATGATATACTCTGGATTCCCTGTGTTGTCCTTCTAAATCGAGATACGTTTCTACGGAAACGAGAGGCTTTTCTTTGGGGTTCCGAGTATCTCTTTTCCGATGCATTATTCCTCCTTTACTGCATCCCTCGCTCCCTCACATTGACGAATTAACACACAATTTGCGTCCATATGAAATACTCTGGATTCCCTGCATTGTCCTTCTAAATCGAGATACGTTTCTACGGAAACGATAGGATTTTCTTTGAGGTTCCGAGTATCTCTTTTCCGATGCATTATTCCTCCTTTACAGCATCCCTCTCTCCCTCAAATTGACGAATTAACGCTCAATTTGCGTCCGTTTGAAATACTCTGGATTCCCTCCATTGTCCTTCTAAATCGAGATACGTTTCTATGGAAACGATAGGATTTTCTTTGGGGTTCCGAGTATATCTTTTCCGATGCATTATTCCTCCTTTACTGCATCCCTCGCTCCCTCAAATTGAAGAATTAAAACACAAATTGCGTCCATATGAAATACTCTGGGTTCCCTGCATTGTCCTTCTAAATCGGGATTCGTTTCTACGGAAACGATAGGATTTTCTTTGGGGTTCCGAGTATCTCTTTTCCGATGCATTATTCCTCCTTTACTGCATCCCTCGCTCCCTCACATTGACGAATTAACACACAATTTTCGTCCATATGGAATACTCTGGATTCCCTGCTTTGTCCTTCTAAATCGAGATACGTTTCTACGGAAACGATAGGATTTTCTTTGGGGTTCCGAGTATATCTTTTCCGATGCATTATTCCTCCTTTACTGCATCCCTCGCTCCCTCACATTGACGAATTAACTCACAATTTGCGTCCATATGAAATACTCTGGATTCCCTGCATTGTCCTTCTAAATCGAGATACGTTTTACGGAAACGATAGGATTTTCTTTGGGGTTCCGAGTATCTCTTTTCCGATGCATTATTCCTCCTTTACTGCATCCCTCGCTCCCTCACATTGACGAATTAACACACAATTTGCGTCCATATGAAATACTCTGAATTCCCTGCATTGTCCTTCTAAATCGAGATACGTTTCTACGGAAACGATAGGATTTTCTTTTGGGAGTCGAGTATCTCTTTTCCGATGCATTATTCCTCCTTTACAGCATCCCTCTCTCCCTCACATTGACGAATTAACACACAATTTGCGTCCATTTGAAATACTCTGGATTCCCTGCATTGTCCTTCTAAATCGAGATACGTTTCTATGGAAACGATACGATTTTCTTTGGGGTTCCGAGTATCTCTTTTCCGATGCATTATTCCTCCTTTACTGCATCCCTCGCTCCCTCACATTGAAGAATTAAAACACAAATTGCGTCCATATGAAATACTCTGGGTTCCCTGCATTGTCCTTCTAAATCGGGATTCGTTTCTACGGAAACGATAGGATTTTCTTTGGGGTTCCGAGTATCTCTTTTCCGATGCATTATTCCTCCTTTACTGCATCCCTCGCTCCCTCACATTGATGAATTAACACACAATTTGCGTCCATATGAAATACTCTGGATTCCCTGCATTATCTTTCTAAAACGAGATACGTTTCTACGGAAACGATAGGATTTTCTTTGGGTTTCCGAGTATCTCTTTTCCGATGCATTATTCCTCCTTTACTGCATCCCTTGCTCCCTCACATTGACGAATTAACACACAATTTTCGTCCATACGATATACTCTGGATTCCCTGCATTGTCCTTCTAAATCGAGATACGTTTCTACGGAAACGATAGGATTTTCTTTGGGGTTCCGAGTATCTCTTGTCCAATGCATTTTTCCTCCTTTACTGCATTTCTCGCTCCCTCACATTGACGAATTAACAGACAATTTGCGTCCATATGAAATACTCAGGATTCCCTGCATTGTCCTTCTAAATCGAGATACGTTTCTACGGAAACGATAGGATTTTCTTTGGGGTTCCGTGTATCGCTTATCCGATGCATTATTCCTCCTTTACTGCAACCCTCGCTCCCTCACATTGACGAAGTAACACACAATTTGCGTCCATATGGAATACTCTGGATTCCCTGCATTGTCCTTCTAAATCGAGATACGTTTCTACGGAAACGATAGGATTTTCTTTGGGGTTCCGAGTATCTCTTTTCCGATGCATTATTCCTCCTTTACTGCATCCCTCGCTCCCTCACATTGACGAATTAACTCACAATTTGCGTCCATATGAAATACTCTGGATTCCCTGCATTGTCCTACTAAATCGAGATACGTTTCTACGGAAACGATAGGATTTTCTTTGGGGTTCCGAGTATCTCTTTTCCGATGCATTATTCCTCCTTTACTGCATTCCTCGCTCCCTCACATTGACGAATTAACACACAATTTGCGTCCATATGAAATACTCTGAATTCCCTGCATTGTCCTTCTAAATCGAGATACGTTTCTACGGAAACGATAGGATTTTCTTTGGGGTTCCGAGTATCTCTTTTCCGATGCATTATTCCTCCTTTACTGCATCCCTCGCTCCCTCACATTGAAGAATTAACACACAATTTGCGTCCATATGAAATAATCTGGATTCCCTGCATTGTCCTTCAAAATCGAGATACGTTTCTACGGAAACGAACGGATTTTCTTTGGGGTTCCGGGTATCTCTTTTCCGATGCATTATTCCTCCTTCACTGCATCCCTCGCTCCCTCACATTGAAGAATTAACACACAATTTGCGTCCATATGAAATACTCTGGATTCCCTGCATTGTCCTTCTAAATGGAGATACGTTTCTACGGAAACGAGAGGATTTTCTTTGGGGTTCCGAGTATATCTTTTCCGATGTATTATTCCTCCTTTACTGCATCCCTCGCTCCCTCACATTGACGAATTATCACACAATTTGCGTCCATATGAAATACTCTGGTTTCCCTGCATTGTCCTTCAAAATCGAGATACGTTTCTACGGAAACGAACGGATTTTCTTTGGGGTTCCGACCATATCTTTTCCGATGCATTATTCCTCCTTCACTGCATCCCTCGCTCCCTCACATTGAAGAATTAACACACAATTTGCGTCCATATGAAATACTCTGGATTCCCTGCATTGTCCTTCTAAATCGAGATACGTTTCTACGGAAACGAGAGGATTTTCTTTGGGGTTCCGAGTATATCTTTTCCGATGCATTATTCCTCCTTTACTGCATCCCTCGCTCCCTCACATTGACGAATTAACACACAATTTGCGTCCATATGAAATACTCTGGATTCCCTGCATTGTCCTTCTAAATCGAGATACGTTTCTACGGAAACGATAGGATTTTCTTTGAGGTTCCGAGTATCTCTTTTCCGATGCATTATTCCTCCTTTACTGCATCCCTCTCTCCCTCACATTGACTAATTAACACACAATTTGCGTCCATTTGAAATACTCTGGATTCCCTGCATTGTCCTTCTAAATCGAGATACGTTTCTATGGAAACGATAGGATTTTCTTTGGGGTTCCGAGTATCTCTTTTCCGATGCGTTATTCCTCCTTTACTGCATCCCTCGCTCCCTCACATTGAAGAATTAAAACACAAATTGCGTCCATATGAAATACTCTGGGTTCCCTGCATTGTCCTTCTAAATCGGGATTTGTTTCTACGGAAACGATAGGATTTTCTTTGGGGTTCCGAGTATGTCTTTTCCGATGCATTATTCCTCCTTTACTGCATCCCTCGCTCCCTCACATTGACGAATTAACACACAATTTGCGTCGAATGAAATACTCTGGATTCCCTGCATTGTCCTTCTAAATCGAGATACGTTTCTACGGAAACGATAGGATTTTCTTTGGGTTTCCGAGTATCTCTTTTCCGATGCATTATTCCTCCTTTACTGCATCTCTCGCTCCCTCACATTGACGAATTAACACACAATTTGCGTCCATATGAAATACTCTGGATTCCCTGCATTGTCCTTCTAAATCGAGATACGTTTCTACGGAAACGATAGGATTTTCTTTTGGGAGTCGAGTATCTCTTTTCCGATGCATTATTCCTCCTTTACTGCATCCCTCGCTCCCTCACATTGACGAATTAACACACAATTTGCGTCCATATGATATACTCTGGATTCCCTGCATTGTCCTTCTAAATCGAGATACGTTTCTACGGAAACGAGAGGATTTTCTTTGGGGTTCCGAGTATCTCTTTTCCGATGCATTATTCCTCCTTTACTGCATCCCTCGCTCCCTCACATTGACGAAATAACACACAATTTGCGTCCATATGAAATACTCTGGATTCCCTGCATTGTCCTTCTAAATCGAGATACGTTTCTACGGAAACGATAGGATTTTCTTTGAGGTTCCTAGTATCTCTTTTCCGATGCATTATTCCTCCTTTACAGCATCCCTCTCTCCCTCACATTGACGAATTAACACACAATTTGCGTCCATTTGAAATACTCTGGATTCCCTGCATTGTCCTTCTAAATCGAGATACGTTTCTATGGAAACGATAGGATTTTCTTTGGGGTTCCGAGTATCTCTTTTCCGATGCATTATTCATCCTTTACTGCATCCCTCGCTCCCTCACATTGAAGAATTAAAACACAAATTGCGTCCATATGAAATACTCTGTGTTCCCTGCATTGTCCTTCTAAATCGGGATTCGTTTCCACGGAAACGATAGGATTTTCTTTGGGGTTCCGAGTATCTCTTTTCCCATGCATTATTCCTCCTTTACTGCATCCCTCGCTCCCTCGTATTGATGAATTAACACACAATTTGCGTCCATATGAAATACTCTGGATTCCCTGCATTATCTTTCTAAAACGAGATACCTTTCTACGGAAACGATAGGATTTTCTTTGGGTTTCCGAGTATCTCTTTTCCGATGCATTATTCCTCCTTTACTGCATCCCTCGCTCCCTCACATTGACGAATTAACACACAATTTGCGCCCATATGATATACTCTGGATTCCCTGCATTGTCCTTCTAAATCGAGATACGTTTCTACGGAAACGATAGGATTTTCTTTGGGGTTCCGAGTATCTCTTTTCCAATGCATTTTTCCTCCTTTACTGCATTTCTCGCTCCCTCACATTGACGAATTAACACACAATTTGCGTCCATATGAAATACTCAGGATTCCCTGCATTGTCCTTCTAAATCGAGATACGTTTCTACGGAAACGATAGGATTTTCTTTGGGGTTCCGTGTATCGCTTATCCGATGCATTATTCCTCCTTTACTGCATCCCTCGCTCCCTCACATTGACGAATTAACACACAATTTGCGTCCATATGGAATACTCTGGATTCCCTGCATTGTCCATCTAAATCGAGATACGTTTCTACGGAAACGATAGGATTTTCTTTGGGGTTCCGAGTATCTCTTTTCCGATGCATTATTCCTCCTCTACTGCATCCCTCGCTCCCTCACATTGACGAATTAACTCACAATTTGCGTCCATATGAAATACTCTGGATTCCCTGCATTGTCCTTCTAAATCGAGATACGTTTCTACGGAAACGATAGGATTTTCTTTGGGGTTCCGAGTATCTCTTTTCCGATGCATTATTCCTCCTTTACTGCATCCCTCGCTCCCTCACATTGACGAATTAACACACAATTTGCGTCCATATGAAATACTCTAAATTCCCTGCATTGTCCTTCTAAATCGAGATACGTTTCTACGGAAACGATAGGATTTTCTTTGGGGTTCCGAGTATCTCTTTTCCGATGCATTATTCCTCCTTTACTGCATCCCTCGCTCCCTCACATTGACGAATTAACACACAATTTGCGTCCATATGAAATACTCTGGATTCCCTGCATTGTCCTTCAAAATCGAGATACGTTTCTACGGAAACGAACGGATTTTCTTTGGGGTTCCGAGTGTCTCTTTTTCGATGCATTATTCCTCCTTCACTGCATCCCTCGCTCCCTCACATTGAAGAATTAACACACAATTTGCGTCCATATGAAATACTCTGGATTCCCTGCATTGTCCTTCTAAATCGAGATACGTTTCTACGGAAACGAGAGGATTTTCTTAGGGGTTCCGAGTATATCTTTTCCGATGCATTATTCCTCCTTTACTGCATCCCTCGCTCCCTCACATTGACGAATTATCACACAATTTGCGTCCATATGAAATACTCTGGATTCCCTGCATTGTCCTTCAAAATCGAGATACGTTTCTACGGAAACGAACGGATTTTCTTTGGGGTTCCGAGTATCCCTTTTCCGATGCATTATTCCTCCTTTACTGCATCCCTCTCTCCCTCACATTGACGAATTAACACACAATTTGCGTCCATTTGAAATACTCTGGATTCCCTGCATTGTCCTTCTAAATCGAGATACGTTTCTATGGAAACGATAGGATTTTCTTTGGGGTTCCGAGTATCTCTTTTCCGATGCGTTATTCCTCCTTTACTGCATCCCTCGCTCCCTCACATTGAAGAATTGAAACACAAATTGCGTCCATATGAAATACTCTGGGTTCCCTGCATTGTCCTTCTAAATCGGGATTCGTTTCTACGGAAACGAGAGGATTTTCTTTGGGGTTTCGAGTATGTCTTTTCCGATGCATTATTCCTCCTTTACTGCATCCCTCGCTCCCTCACATTGACGAATTAACACACAATTTGCGTCGAATGAAATACTCTGGATTCCCTGCATTGTCCTTCTAAATCGAGATACGTTTCTACGGAAACGATAGGATTTTCTTTGGGTTTCCGAGTATCTCTTTTCCGATGCATTATTCCTCCTTTACTGCATCCCTCGCTCCCTCACATTGACGAATTAACACACAATTTGCGTCCATATAAAATACTCTGGATTCCCTGCATTGTCCTTCTAAATCGAGATACGTTTCTACGGAAACGATAGGATTTTCTTTTGGGAGTCGAGTATCTCTTTTCCGATGCATTATTCCTCCTTTACTGCATCCCTCGCTCCCTCACATTGACGAATTAACACACAATTTGCGTCCATATGATATACTCTGGATTCCCTGCATTGTCCTTCTAAATCGAGATACGTTTCTACGGAAACGAGAGGATTTTCTTTGGGGTTCCGAGTATCTCTTTTCCGATGCATTATTCCTCCTTTACTGCATCCCTCGCTCCCTCACATTGACGAATTAACACACAATTTGCGTCCATATGAAATACTCTGGATTCCCTGCATTGTCCTTCTAAATCGAGATACGTTTCTACGGAAACGATAGGATTTTCTTTGAGGTTCCTAGTATCTCTTTTCCGATGCATTATTCCTCCTTTACAGCATCCCTCTCTCCCTCACATTGACGAATTAACACACAATTTGCGTCCATTTGAAATACTCTGGATTCCCTGCATTGTCCTTCTAAATCGAGATACGTTTCTATGGAAACGATAGGATTTTCTTTGGGGTTCCGAGTATCTCTTTTCCGATGCATTATTCCTCCTTTACTGCATCCCTCGCTCCCTCACATTGAAGAATTAAAGCACAAATTGCGTCCATATGAAATACTCTGTGTTCCCTGCATTGTCCTTCTAAATCGGGATTCGTTTCTACGGAAACGATAGGATTTTCTTTGGGGTTCCGATTATCTCTTTTCCCATGCATTATTCCTCCTTCACTGCATCCCTCGCTCCCTCACATTGATGAATTAACACACAATTTGCGTCCATATGAAATACTCTGGATTCCCTGCATTATCTTTCTAAAACGAGATACGTTTCTACGGAAACGATAGGATTTTCTTTGGGTTTCCGAGTATCTCTTTTCCGATGCATTATTCCTCCTTTACTGCATCCTTCGCTCCCTCACATTGACGAATTAACACACAATTTGCGTCCATATGATATACTCTGGATTCCCTGCATTGTCCTTCTAAATCGAGATACGTTTCTACGGAAACGATAGGATTTTCTTTGGGGTTCCGAGTATCTCTTTTCCAATGCATTTTTCCTCCTTTACTGCATATCTCGCTCCCTCACATTGACGAATTAACACACAATTTGCGTCCATATGAAATACTCAGGATTCCCTGCATTGTCCTTCTAAATCGAGATACGTTTCTACGGAAACGATAGGATTTTCTTTGGGGTTCCGTGTATCGCTTATCCGATGCATTATTCCTCCTTTACTGCATCCCTCGCTCCCTCACATTGACGAATTAACACACAATTTGCGTCCATATGGAATACTCTGGATTTCCTGCATTGTCCATCTAAATCGAGATACGTTTCTACGGAAACGATAGGATTTTCATTGGGGTTCCGAGTATCTCTTTTCCGATGCATTATTCCTCCTTTACTGCATCCCTCGCTCCCTCACATTGACGAATTAACTCACAATTTGCGTCCATATGAAATACTCTGGATTCCCTGCATTGTCCTTCTAAATCGAGATACGTTTCTACGGAAACGATAGGATTTTCTTTGGGGTTCCGAGTATCTCTTTTCCGATGCATTATTCCTCCTTTACTGCATCCCTCGCTCCCTCACATTGACGAATTAACACACAATTTGCGTCCATATGAAATACTCTGAATTCCCTGCTTTGTCCTTCTAAATCGAGATACGTTTCTACGGAAACGATAGGATTTTCTTTGGGGTTCCGAGTATCTCTTTTCCGATGCATTATTCCTCCTTTACTGCATCCCTCGCTCCCTCACATTGACGAATTAACACACAATTTGCGTCCATATGAAATACTCTGGATTCCCTCCATTGTCCTTCAAAATCGAGATACGTTTCTACGGAAACGAACGGATTTTCTTTGGGGTTCCGAGTATCTCTTTTCCGATGCATTATTCCTCCTTCACTGCATCCCTCGCTCCCTCACATTGAAGAATTAACACACAATTTGCGTCCATATGAAATACTCTGGATTCCCTGCATTGTCCTTCTAAATCGAGATACGTTTCTACGGAAACGAGAGGATTTTCTTTGGGGTTCCGAGTATATCTTTTCCGATGCATTATTCCTCCTTTACTGCATCCCTCGCTCCCTCACATTGACGAATTATCACACAATTTGCGTCCATATGAAATACTCTGGATTCCCTGCATTGTCCTTCAAAATCGAGATACGTTTCTACGGAAACGAACGGATTTTCTTTGGGGTTCCGAGTATCTCTTTTCCGATGCATTATTCCTCCTTCACTGCATCCCTCGCTCCCTCACATTGAAGAATTAACACACAATTTGCGTCCATATGAAATACTCTGGATTCCCTGCATTGTCCTTCTAAATCGAGATACGTTTCTACGGAAACGAGAGGATTTTCTTTGGGGTTCCCAGTATATCTTTTCCGATGCATTATTCCTCCTTTACTGCATCCCTCGCTCCCTCACATTGACGAATTAACACACAATTTGCGTCCATATGAAATACTCTGGATTCCCTGCATTGTCCTTCTAAATCGAGATACGTTTCTACGGAAACGATAGGATTTTCTTTGAGGTTCCGAGTATCTCTTTACCGATGCATTATTCCTCCTTTACTGCATCCCTCTCTCCCTCACATTGACGAATTAACACACAATTTGCGTCCATTTGAAATACTCTGGATCCCCTGCATTGTCCTACTAAATCGAGATACGTTTCTATGGAAACAATAGGATTTTCTTTGGGGTTCCGAGTATCTCTTTTCCGATGCGTTATTCCTCCTTTACTGCATCCCTCGCTCCCTCACATTGAAGAATTAAAACACAAATTGCGTCCATATGAAATACTCTGGGTTCCCTGCATTGTCTTTCTAAATCGGGATTCGTTTCTACGGAAACGATAGGATTTTCTTTGGGGTTCCGAGTATGTCTTTTCCGATGCATTATTCCTCCTTTACTGCATCCCTCGCTCCCTCACATTGACGAATTAACACACAATTTGCGTCCAATGAAATACTCTGGATTCCCTGCATTGTCCTTCTAAATCGAGATATGTTTCTACGGAAACGATAGGATTTTCTTTGGGTTTCCGAGTATCTCTTTTCCGATGCATTATTCCTCCTTTACTGCATCCCTCGCTCCCTCACATTGACGAATTAACACACAATTTGCGTCCATATGAAATACTCTGGATTCCCTGCATAGTCCTTCTAAATCGAGATACGTTTCTACGGAAACGATAGGATTTTCTTTGGGGTTCCAAGTATCTCTTTTCCGATACATTATTCCTCCTTTACTGCATCCCTCGCTGCCTCACATTGATCAATTAACACACAATTTGCGTCCATATGAAATACTCTGGATCCCTGCATTGTCCCATTAAATCGAGATACGTTTCTACGGAAACGATAGGATTTTCTTTGGGGTTCCGAGTATCTCTTTTCTGATGCATTATTCCTCCTTTACTGCATACCCCGCTCCCTCACATTGACAAATTAACACACAATTTGCGTCCATTTGAAATTCTCTGGATTCCCTGCATTGTCCTTCTAAATCGAGATACGTTTCTATGGAAACGAAAGGATTTTCTTTGGGGTTCCGAGTATCTCTTTTCCGATGCATTATTCCTCCTTTACTGCATCCCTCGCTCCCTCACATTGACGAATTAAAACACAAATTGCGTCCATATGAAATATTCTGGGTTCCCTGCATTGTCCATCTAAATCGGGATTCGTTTCTACGGAAACGATAGGATTTTCTTTGGGGTTCCGAGTATTTCTTTTCCGATGCATTATTCCTCCTTTACTGCATCCCTCGCTCCCTCACATTGACGAATTAACACACAATTTGCGTCCATATGAAATACTCCTGATTCCCAGCATTGTCCTTCTAAATCGAGATACGTTTCTACGGAAACGATAGGATTTTCTTTGGGGTTCCGAGTATCTCTTTTCCGATGCATTATTCCTCCTTTACTGCATCCCTCGCTCCCTCACATTGACGAATTAACACACAATTTGCGTCCATATGAAATACTCTGGATTCCCTGCATTGTCCTTCTAAATCGAGATACGTTTCTACGGAAACGACATTATTTTCTTTGGGGTTCCAAGTATCACTTTTCCGATACATTATTCCTCCTTTACTGCATCCCTCGCTGCCTCACATTGACCAATTAACACACAATTTGCGTCCATATGAAATACTCTGGATTCCCTGCATTGTCCTTCTAAATCGAGAAATGTTTCTACGGAAACGATAGGATTTTCTTTGGGGTTCCGAGTATCTCTTTTCTGATGCATTATTCCTCCTTTACTGCATACCTCGCTCCCTCACATTGACAAATTAACACACAATTTGCGTCCATATGAAATTCTCTGGATTCCCTGCATTGTCCTTCTAAATCGGGATTCGTTTCCACGGAGACGATAGGATTTTCTTTGGGGTTCCGAGTATGTCTTTTCCGATGCATTATTCCTCCTTTACTGCATCCCTCGCTCCCTCACATTGATGAATTAACACACAATTTGCGTCCATATGAAATACTCTGGATTCCCTGCATTGTCCTTCTAAATCGAGATACGTCTCTACGGAAACGATAGGATTTTCTTTGGGGTTCCGAGTATCTCTTTTCCGATGCATTATTCCTCCTTTACTGCATCCCTCGCTCCCTCACATTGACGAATTAACACACAATTTGCGTCCATATGAAATACTCTGGATTCCTTGCATTGTCCTTCTAAATCGAGATACGTTTCTACGGAAACGATAGGATTTTCTTTGGGGTTCCGAGTATCTCTTTTCCGATGCATTATTCCTCCATTACTGCATCCCTCGCTCCCTCACATTGCCGAATTAACACACAATTTGCGTACATATGAAATACTCTAGGTTCCCTGCATTATCTTTCTTAAACGAGATACGTTTCTACGGAAACGATAGTATTTTCTTTTGGGAGTCTAGTATCTCTTTTCCGATGCATTATTCCTCCTTTACTGCATCCCTCGCTCCCTCACATTGACGAATTAACACACAATTTGCGTCCATATGAAATACTCTGGATTCTATGCATTGTCCTTCTAAATCGAGATACGTTTCTACGGAAACGATAGGATCTTCTTTGGGCTTCCGAGTATCTCTTTTCCGATGCATTATTCCTCCTTTACTGCATCCCTCGCTCCCTCACATTGACGAATTAACACACAATTTGCATCCATATGAAATACTCTGGATTCCCTGCATTGTCCTTCTACATCGGGATTCGTTTCTACGGAAACGACAGGATTTTCTTTGGAGTTCCGAGTATCCCTTTTTCGATGCATAATACCTCCTTTACTGCATCCCTCGCTCCCTCACATTGCCGAATTAACACACAAATTGCGTCCATATGAAATACTCTGGGTTTCCTGCATTATCTTTCTAAATCGAGATACGTTTCTACGGATACGATAGGATTTTCTTTTGGGAGTCGAGTATCTCTTTTCTGATGCATTATTCCTCCTTTACTGCATCCCTCGCTCCCTCACATTGACGAATTAACACACAATTTGCGTCCATATGAAATACTCTGGATTCCCTGCATTGTCCTTCTAAATCGAGTTACGTTTCTACGGAAACGATAGGATATTCTTTGGGGTTCCGAGTATCTCTTTTCCGATGCATTATTCCTCCTTTACTGCATCCCTCGCTCCCTCACATTGACGAATTAACACACAATTTATGTCCATAGGAAATACTCTGGATTCCCTGCATTGTCCTTCTAAATCAAGATACGTTTCTACGGAAACGATAGGATTTTCTTTGGGGTTCCGTGTATCTCTTTTCCGATGCATTATACCTCCTTTACTGCATCCCTCGCTCCCTCGAATTGACGAATTAACACACAATTTGCGTCCATATGATATACTCTGGATTCCCTGCATTGTCCTTCTAAATCGAGATACGTTTCTACGGAAACGATAGGATTTTCTTTGGGGTTCCGAGTATCTCTTTTCCAATGCATTATTCCTCCTTTACTGCATTTCTCGCTCCCTCACATTGACGAATTAACACACAATTTGCGTCCATATGAAATACTCTGGATTCCCTGCATTGTCCTTCTAAATCGGGATTCGTTTCTACGGAAACGATAGGATTTTCTTTGGGGTTCCGAGTATCTCTTTTCCGATGCATTATTCCGCCTTTACTGCATCCCTCGCCCCCTCACATTGACGAAGTAACACACAATTTGCGTCCATATGAAATACTCTGGATTCCCTGCAATGTCCTTCTAAATCAAGATACGTTTCTACGGAAACGATAGGATTTTCTTTGGGGTTCCGAGTATCTGTTTTCCGATGCATTATTCCTCCTTTACTGCATCCCTCGCTCCCTCACATTGACGAATTAACACACAATTTGCGTCCATATGAAATACTCTGGATTCCCTGCATTGTCCTTCTAAATCGGGATTCGTTTCTACGGAAACGACAGGATTTTATTTGGGGTTCCGAGGATCTCTTTTCCGATGCATTATTCCTCCTTTACTGAATCCCTCGCTCCCTCACATTGCCGAATTAACACACAAAGTGCGTCCATATGAAATACCCTGGGATCACTGCATTGTCCTTCTAAATCGGGATTCGTTTCTACGGAAACGATAGGATTTTCTTTGGGGTTCCGAGTATCTCTTTTCCGATGCATAATTCCGCCTTTACTGTATCCCTCGCTCCCTCACAATGACGAATTAACACACAATTTGCGTCCATATGAAATACTCTGGATTCCCTGCAATGTCCTTCTAAATCAAGATACGTTTCCACGGAAACGATAGGATTTTCTTTGGGGTTCCGAGTATCTCTTTTCCGATGCATTATTCCCCCATTACTGCATCCCTCGCTAACTCACATTGACGAGTTAACACACAATTTGCGTCCATATGAAATACTCTGGTTTCCCTGCATTGTCCTTCTAAATCGAGATACGTTTCTACGGAAACGAGAGGATTTTCTTTGGGGTTCCGAGTATCTGTTTTCCGATGCATTATTCCTCCTTTACTGCATCCCTCGCTCCCTCACATTGACGAATTAACACACAATTTGCGTCCATATGAAATACTCTGGATTCCCTGCATTGTCCTTCTAAATCGGGATTCGTTTCTACGGAAACGACAGGATTTTCTTTGGGGTTTCGAGGATCTCTTTTCCGATGCATTATTCCTCCTTTACTGCATCCCTCGCTCCCTCACATTGCCGAATTAACACACAAAGTGCGTCCATATGAAATACTCTGGGATCACTGCATTATCTTTCTAAATCGAGATACGTTTCTACGGAAACGATAGGATTTTCTTTTGGGAGTCGAGTATCTCTTTTCCGATGCATTATTCCTCCTTTACTGCATCCCTCGCTCCCTCACATTGACGAATTAACACACAATTTGCGTCCATATGAAATACTCTGGATTCCCTGCATTGTCCTTCTAAATCGAGATACGTTTCTACGGAAACGATAGGATTTTCTTTGGGGTACCGAGTATCTCTTTTCCGATGCATTATTCCTACTTTACTGCATCCCTCGCTCCCTCACATTGACGAATTAACACACAATTTGCGTCCATATGAAATACTCTGGATTCTATGAATTGTCCTTCTAAATCGATATACGTTTCTACGGAAGCGATAGGATTTTCTTTGGGCTTCCGAGTATCTCTTTTCCGATGCATTATTCCTCCTTTACTGCATCCCTCGCTCCCTCACATTGACGATTTAACACACAATTTGCATCCATATGAAATACTCTGGATTCCCTGCATTGTCCTTCTACATCGGGATTCGTTTCTACGGAAACGACAGGATTTTCTTTGGAGTTCCGAGTATCCCTTTTTCGATGCATAATTCCTCCTTTACTGCATCCCTCGCTCCCTCACATTGCCGAATTAACACACAAATTGCGTCCATATGAAATACTCTGGGTTTCCTGCATTATCTTTCTAAATCGAGATACGTTTCTACGGAAACGATAGGATTTTCTTTTGGGAGTCGAGTATCTCTTTTCCGATGCATTATTCCTCCTTTACTGCATCCCTTGCTCCCCCACATTGACGAATTAACACACAATTTGCGTCCATATGAAATACTCTGGATTCCCTGCATTGTCCTTCTAAATCGAGTTACGTTTCTACGGAAACGATAGGATATTCTTTGGGGTTCCGAGTATCTCTTTTCCGATGCATTATTCCTCCTTTACTGCATCCCTCGCTCCCTCACATTGACGAATTAACACACAATTTGCGTCCATATGATATACTCTGGATTCCCTGCATTGTCCTTCTAAATCGGGATTCGTTTCTACGGAAACGACAGGATTTTCTTTGGGGTTCCGAGGATCTCTTTTCCGATGCATTATTCCTCCTTTACTGAATCCCTCGCTCCCTCACATTGACGAATTAACACACAAAGTGCGTCCATATGAAATACTCTGGGATCACTGCATTATCTTTCTAAATCGAGATACGTTTCTACGGAAACGATAGGATTTTCTTTTGGGAGTCGAGTGTCTCTTTTCCGATGCATTATTCCTCCTTTACTGCATCCCTCGCTCCCTCACATTGACGAATTAACACACAATTTGCGTCCATATGAAATACTCTGGATTCCCTGCATTGTCCATCTAAATCGGGATTCGTTTCTACGGAAACGATAGGATTTTCTTTGGGGTTCCGAGTATCTCTTTTCCGATGCATTATTCCGCCTTTACTGCATCCCTCGCTCCCTCACATTGACGAATTAACACACAATTTGCGTCCATATGAAATACTCTGGATTCCCTGCAATGTCCTTCTAAATCAAGATACGTCTCTACGGAAACGATAGGATTTTCTTTGGGGTTCCGAGTATCTCTTTTCCGATGCATTATTCCCCCATTACTGCATCCCTCGCTAACTCACATTGACGAATTAACACACAATTTGCGTCCATATGAAATACTCTGGTTTCCCTGCATTGTCCTTCTAAATCGAGATACGTTTCTACGGAAACTAGAGGATTTTCTTTGGGGTTCCGAGTATCTGTTTTCCGATGCATTATTCCTCCTTTACTGCATCCCTCGCTCCCTCACATTGACGAATTAACACACAATTTGCGTCCATATGAAATACTCTGGATTCCCTGCATTGTCCTTCTAAATCGGGATTCGTTTCTACGGAAACGACAGGATTTTCTTTGGGGTTCCGAGGATCTCTTTTCCGATGCATTATTCCTCCTTTACTGCATCCCTCGCTCCCTCACATTGCCGAATTAACACACAAAGTGCGTCCATATGAAATACTCTGGGATCACTGCATTATCTTTCTAAATCGAGATACGTTTCTACGGAAACGATAGGATTTTCTTTTGGGAGTCGAGTATCTCTTTTCCGATGCATTATTCCTCCTTTACTGCATCCCTCGCTCCCTCACATTGACGAATTAACACACAATTTGCGTCCATATGAAATACTCTGGATTCCCTGCACTGTCCTTCTAAATCGAGATACGTTTCTACGGAAACGATAGGATTTTCTTTGGGGTTCCGAGTATCTCTTTTCCGATGCATTATTCCTCCTTTACTGCATCCCTCGCTCCCTCACATTGACGAATTAACACACAATTTGCGTCCATATGAAATACTCTGGATTCTATGCATTGTCCTTCTAAATCGAGATACGTTTCTACGGAAACGATAGGATTTTCTTTGGGCTTCCGAGTATCTCTTTTCCGAAGCATTATTCCTCCTTTACTGCATCCCTCGCTCCCTCACATTGACGAATTAACACACAATTTGCATCCATATGAAATACTCTGGATTCCCTGCATTGTCCTTCTACATCGGGATTCGTTTCTACGGAAACGACAGGATTTTTTTGGAGTTCCGAGTATCCCTTTTTCGATGCATAATTCCTCCTTTACTGCATCCCTCGCTCCCTCACATTGCCGCATTAACACACAAATTGCGTCCATATGAAATACTCTGGGTTTCCTGCATTATCTTTCTAAATCGAGATAAGTTTCTACGGAAACGATAGGATTTTCTTTTGGGAGTCGAGTATCTCTTTTCCGATGCATTATTCCTCCTTTACTGCATCCCTCGCTCCCTCACATTGACGAATTAACACACAATTTGCGTCCATATGAAATACTCTGGATTCCCTGCATTGTCCTTCTAAATCGAGTTACGTTTCTACGGAAACGATAGGATATTCTTTGGGGTTCCGAGTATCTCTTTTCCGATGCATTATTCCTCCTTTACTGCATCCCTCGCTCCCTCACATTGACGAATTAACACACAATTTAAGTCCATAGGAAATACTCTGGATTCCCTGCATTGTCCTTCTAAATCAAGATACGTTTCTACGGAAACGATAGGATTTTCTTTGGGGTTCCGTGTATCTCTTTTCCGATGCATTATTCCTCCTTTACTGCATCCCTCGCTCCCTCACATTGACGAATTAACACACAATTTGCGTCCATATGATATACTCTGGATTCCCTGCATTGTCCTTCTAAATCGAGATACGTTTCCACGGAAACGATAGGATTTTCTTTGGGGTTCCGAGTATCTCTTTTCCAATGCATTATTCCTCCTTTACTGCATTTCTCGCTCCCTCACATTGACGAATTAACACACAATTTGCGTCCATATGAAATACTCTGGATTCCCTGCATTGTCCTTCTAAATCGGGATTCGTTTCTACGGAAACGATAGGATTTTCTTTGGGGTTCCGAGTATCTCTTTTCCGATGCATTATTCCGCCTTTACTGCATCCCTCGCTCCCTCACATTGACGAATTAACACACAATTTGCGTCCATATGAAATACTCTGGATTCCCTGCAATGTCCTTCTAAATCAAGATACGTTTCTACGGAAACGATAGGATTTTCTTTGGGGTTCCGAGTATCTCTTTTCCGATGCGTTATTCCTCCATTACTGCATCCCTCGCTAACTCACATTGACGAATTAACACACAATTTGCGTCCATATGAAATACTCTGGTTTCCCTGCATTGTCCTTCTAAATCGAGATACGTTTCTACGGAAACGAGAGGATTTTCTTTGGGGTTCCGAGTATCTGTTTTCCGATGCATTATTCCTCCTTTACTGCATCCCTCGCTCCCTCACATTGACGAATTAACACACAATTTGCGTCCATATGAAATACTCTGGATTCCCTGCATTGTCCTTCTAAATCGGGATTCGTTTCTACGCAAACGACAGGATTTTCTTTGGGGTTCCGAGGATCTCTTTTCCGATGCATTATTCCTCCTTTACTGAATCCCTCGCTCCCTCACATTGCCGAATTAACACACAAAGTGCGTCCATATGAAATACTCTGGGATCACTGCATTATCTTTCTAAATCGAGATACGTTTCTACGGAAACGATAGGATTTTCTTTTGGGAGTCGAGTATCTCTTTTCCGATGCATTATTCCTCCTTTACTGCATCCCTCGCTCCCTCACATTGACGAATTAACACACAATTTGCGTCCATATGAAATACTCTGGATTCCCTGCATTGTCCTTCTAAATCGAGATACGTTTCTACGGAAACGATAGGATTTTCTTTGGGGTTCCGAGTATCTCTTTTCCGATGCATTATTCCTCCTTTACTGCATCCCTCGCTCCCTCACATTGACGAATTAACACACAATTTGCGTCCATATGAAATACTCTGGATTCCCTGCATTGTCCTTCTAAATCAAGATACGTTTCTACGGAAACGATAGGATTTTCTTTGGGGTTCCGTGTATCTCTTTTCCGATGCATTATTCCTCCTTTACTGCATCCCTTGCTCCCTCACATTGACGAATTAACCCACAATTTGCGTCCATATGAAATACTCTGGATTCCCTGCATTGTCCTTCTAAATCGAGATACGTTTCTACGGAAACGATAGGATTTTCTTTGGGGTTCCGAGTATCTCTTTTCCGATGCATTATTCCTCCTTTACTGCATCCCTCGCTCCCTTACATTGACGAATTAACACACAATTTGCGTCCATATGAAATACTCTGTATTCCCTGCATTGTCCTTCTAAATCGGGATTCGTTTCTACGGAAACGACAGGATTTTCTTTGGGGTTCCGAGTATCCCTTTTTCGATGCATAATTCCTCCTTTACTGCATCCCTCGCTCCCTCACATTGCCGAATTAACACACAAATTGCGTCCATATGAAATACTCTGCGTTTCCTGCATTATCTTTCTAAATCGAGATACGTTTCTACGGAAACGATAGGATTTTCTTTTGGGAGTCGAGTTTCTCTTTTCCGATGCATTATTCCTCCTTTACTGCATCCCTCGCTCCCTCACATTGACGAATTAACACACAATTTGCGTCTATATGAAATAGTCTGGATTCCCTGCATTGTCCTTCTAAATCGAGATATGTTTCTACGGAAACAATAGGATTTTCTTTGGGGTTCCGAGTATCTCTTTTCCGATGCATTATTCCTCCTTTACTGCTTCCCTCGCTCCCTCACATTGACGAATTAACACACAATTTATGTCCATAGGAAATACTCTGGATTCCCTGCATTGTCCTTCTAAATCAAGATACGTTTCTACGGAAACGATAGGATTTTCTTTGGGGTTCCGTTTATCTCTTTTCCGATGCATTATTCCTCCTTTACTGCATCCCTCGCTCCCTCACATTGACGAATTAACACACAATTTGCGTCCATATGAAATACTCTGGATTCCCTGCATTGTCCTTCTAAATCGAGATACGTTTCTACGGAAACGATAGGATTTTCTTTGGGGTTCCGAGTATCTCTTTTCCGATGCATTATTCCTCCTTTACTGCATCCCTCGCTCCCTGACATTGACGAATTAACACACAATTTGCGTCCATATGAAATACTCTGGATTCCCTGTATTGTCCTTCTAAATCGAGATACGTTTCTACGGAAACGATAGGATTTTCTTTGGGGTTCCGAGTATCTCTTTTCCGATGCATTATTCCTCCTTTACTGCATCCCTGGCTCCCTCACATTGACGAATTAACACACAATTTGCGTCCATATGAAATACGCTGGATTACCTGTATTGTCCTTCTAAATCGAGATACGTTTCTACGGAAACGATTGTATTTTCTTTGGGGTTCCGCGTATCTCTTTTCGGATGCATTATTCCTCCTTTACTGCATCCCACGCTCCCTGACATTGACGAATTAACACACAATTTGCGTCCATATGAAATACTCTGTATTCCCTGCATTGTCCTTCTAAATCGAGATACGTTTCTACGGAAACGATAGTATTTTCTTTGGGGTTCCGAGTATCTCTTTTCCGATGCATTATTCCTCCTTTACTGCATCCCTCGCTCCCTCACATTGACGAATTATCACACAATTTGCGTCCATATGAAATACTCTGGATTCCCTGCATTGTCCTTCTAAATCGAGATACGTCTCTACGGAAACGATAGGATTTTCTTTGGGGTTCCGAGTATCACTTTTCCCATGCATTATTCCTCATTTACTGCATCCCTCGCTCCCTCACATTGACGAATTAACACACAATTTGCGTCCATATGAAATACTCTGGATTCCTTGCATTGTCCTTCTAAATCGAGATAAGTTTCTACGGAAACGATAGGATTTTCTTTGGGGTTCCGAGTATCTCTTTTCCGATGCATTATTCCTCCTTTACTGCATCCATCGCTCCCTCACATTGCCGAATTAACACACAATTTGCGTCCATATGAAATACTCTAGGTTCCCTGCATTATCTTTCTTAAACTAGATACGTTTCTACGGAAACGATAGTATTTTCTTTTGGGAGTCGAGTATCTCTTTTCCGATGCATTATTCCTCCTTTACTGCATCCCTCGCTCCCTCACATTGACGAATTAACACACAATTTGCGTCCATATGATATACTCTGGATTCCCTGCATTGTCTTTCTAAATCGAGATACGTTTCTACGGAAACGATATGATTTTCTTTGGGGTTCCGAGTATCTCTTTTCCAATGCATTATTCCTCCTTTACTGCATTTCTCGCTCCCTCACATTGACGAATTAACACACAATTTGCGTCCATATGAAATACTCTGGATTCCCTGCATTGTCCTTCTAAATCGGGATTCGTTTCTACGGAAACGATAGGATTTTCTTTGGGGTTCCGAGTATCTCTTTTCCGATGCATTATTCCTCCTTTACTGCATCCCTCGCTCCCTCACATTGACGAATTAACACACAATTTGCGTCCATATGAAATACTCTGAATTCCCTGCAATGTCCTTCTAAATCAAGATACGTATCTACGGAAACGATAGGATTTTCTTTGGGGATCCGAGTATCTCTTTTCCGATGCATTATTCCTCCTTTACTGCATCCCTCGCTCCCTCACATTGACGAATTAACACACAATTTGCGTCCATATGAAATACTCTGGATTCCCTGCATTGTCCTTCTAAATCGAGATACGTTTCTACGGAAACGATAGGATTTTCTTTGGGGTTCCGAGTATCTCTTTTCCGATGCATTATTCCTCCTTTACTGCATCCCTCGCTCCCTCACATTGAAGATTTAACACACAATTTGCGTCCATATGAAATACTCTGGATTCCCTGTATTGTCCTTCTAAATCGAGATACGTTTCTACGGAAACGATTGGATTTTCTTTGGGGTTCCGCGTATCTCTTTTCGGATGCATTATTCCTCCTTTACTGCATCCCACGCTCCCTGACATTGACGAATTAACACACAATTTGCGTCCATATGAAATACTCTGGATTCCCTGCATTGTCCTTCTAAATCGAGATACGTTTCTACGGAAACGATAGTATTTTCTTTGGGGTTCCGAGTTTCTCTTTTCCGATGCATTATTCCTCCTTTACTGCATCCCTCGCTCCCTCACATTGACGAATTAACACACAATTTGCGTCCATATGAAATACTCTGGATTCCCTGCATTGTCCTTCTAAATCGAGATACGTCTCTACGGAAACGATAGGATTTTCTTTGGGGTTCCGAGTATCACTTTTCCGATGCATTATTCCTCCTTTACTGCATCCCTCGCTCCCTCACATTGACGAATTAACACACAATTTGCGTCCATATGAAATACTCTGGATTCCTTGCATTGTCCTTCTAAATCGAGATAAGTTTCTACGGAAACGATAGGATTTTCTTTGGGGTTCCGAGTATCTCTTTTCCGATGCATTATTCCTCCTTTACTGCATCCCTCGCTCCCTCACATTGCCGAATTAACACACAATTTGCGTCCATATGAAATACTCTAGGTTCCCTGCATTATCTTTCTTAAACGAGATACGTTTCTACGGAAACGATAGTATTTTCTTTTGGGAGTCGAGTATCTCTTTTCCGATGCATTATTCCTCCTTTACTGCATCCCTCGCTCCCTCACATTGACGAATTAACACACAATTTGAGTCCATATGATATACTCTGGATTCCCTGCATTGTCTTTCTAAATCGAGTTACGTTTCTACGGAAACGATATGATTTTCTTTGGGGTTCCGAGCATCTCTTTTCCAATGCATTATTCCTCCTTTACTGCATCCCTCGCTCCCTCACATTGACGAATTAACACACAATTTGCGTCCATATGAAATACTCTGGATTCCCTGCATTGTCCTTCTAAATCGGGATTCGTTTCTACGGAAACGATAGGATTTTCTTTGGGGTTCCGTGTATCTCTTTTCCGATGCATTATTCCTCCTTTACTGCATCCCTCGCTCCCTCACATTGACGAATTAACACACAATTTGCGTCCATATGAAATACTCTGAATTCCCTGCAATGTCCTTCTAAATCAAGATACGTTTCTACGGAAACGATAGGATTTTCTTTGGGGATCCGAGTATCTCTTTTCCGATGCATTATTCCTCCTTTACTGCAACCCTCGCTCCCTCACATTGACGAATTAACACACAATTTGCGTCCATATGAAATACTCTGGATTCCCTGCATTGTCCTTCTAAACCGAGATACGTTTCTACGGAAACGATAGGATTTTCTTTGGGGTTCCGCATATCTCTTTTCCGATGCATTATTCCTCCTTTACTGCATCCCTCGCTCCCTCACATTGAAGATTTAACACACAATTTGCGTCCATATGAAATACTCTGGATTCCCTGCATTGTCCTTCTAAATCGAGATACGTTTCTACGGAAACGATAGGATTTTCTTTGGGGTTCCGCGTATCTCTTTTCCGATGCATTATTCCTCCTTTACTGCATCCCTCGCTCCCTCACATTGAAGATTCAACACACAATTTGCGTCCATATGAAATACTCTGGATTCCCTGCATTGTCCTTCTAAATCGAGATACGTCTCTACGGAAACGATAGGATTTTCTTTGGGGTTCTGCGTATCTCTCTTCCGATGCATTATTCCTCCTTTACTGCATCCCTCGCTCCCTCACATTGACGAATTAACACACAATTTGCGTCCAAATGAAATACTCTGGATTCCTTGCATTGTCCTTCTAAATCGTGATACGTTTCTACGGATAAGATAGGATTTTCTTTGGGGTTCCGAGTATCTCTTTTCCGATGCATTATTCGTATTATTCCTCCTTTACTGCATTCCTCGCTCCCTCACATTGACGAATTAACACACAATTTGCGTCCATATGAAATACTCTAGATTCCCTGCATTGTCCTCCTAAATCGAGATACGTTTCTACGGAAACGATAGGATTTTCTTTGGGGTTCCGAGTATCTCTTTTCCGATGCATTATTCCTCCTTTACTGCATCCCTCGCTCCCTCACATTGACGAATTAACACACAATTTGCGTCCATATGAAATACTCTGGATTCCCTGTATTGCCTTTCTAAATCGAGATACCTTTCTACGGAAACGATAGGATTTTCTTTGGGGTCCCGCGTATCTCTTTTCGGATGCATTATTCCTCCTTTACTGCATCCCTCGCTCCCTCACATTGTCGAATTAACACACAATTTGCGTCCATATGAAATACCCTGGATTCCCTGCATTGTCCTTCTAAATCGAGATACGTTTCTACGGAAACGATAGGATTTTCTTTGGGGTTCCGAGTATCTCTTTTCCGATGCTTTATTCCTCCTTTACTGCATCCCTCGCTCCCTCACATTGCCGAATTAACACACAATTTGCGTCCATATGAAATACTCTAGGTTCCCTGCATTATCTTTCTTAAACGAGAGACGATTCTACGGAAATGATAGGATTTTCTTTTGGGAGTCGAGTATCTCTTTTCCGATGCAGTATTCCTCCTTTACTGCATCCCTCGCTCCCTCACATTGACGAATTAACACACAATTTGCGTCCATATGATATACTCTGGATTCCCTGCATTGTCCTTCTAAATCGAGATACGTTTCTACGGAAACGATAGGATTTTCTTTGGGGTTCCGAGTATCTCTTTTCCGATGCATTATTCCGCCTTTACTGCATCCCTCGCTCCCTCACATTGACGAATTAACACACAATTTGCGTCCATATGAAATACTCTGAATTCCCTGCAATGTGCTTCTAAATCAAGATACGTTTCTACGGATACGATAGGATTTTCTTTGGGGTTCCGAGTATCTCTTTTCCGATGCATTATTCCTCCTTTACTGCATCCCTCTCTCCCTCACATTGACGAATTAACACACAATTTGCGTCCATATGAAATACTCGGGATTCCCTGCATTGACCTTCTAAATCGAGATACGTTTCTACGGAAACGATAGGATTTTCTTTGGGGTTCCGCGTATCTCTTTTCCGATGCATTATTCCTCCTTTACTGCATCCCTCGCTCCCTCACATTGAAGATTTAATACACAATTTGCGTCCATATGAAATACTCTGGATTCCCTGCATTGTCCTTCTAAATCGAGATACGTTTCTACGGAAACGATAGGATTTTCTTTGGGGTTCCGCGTATCTCTTTTCCGATGCATTATTCCTCCTTTACTGCATCCCTCGCTCCCTCACATTGAAGATTTAACACACAATTTGCGTCCATATGAAATACTCTGGATTCCCTGCATTGTCCTTCTAAATCGAGATACGTCTCTACGGAAACGATAGGATTTTCTTTGGGGTTCTGCGTATCTCTTTTCCGATGCATTATTCCTCCTTTACTGCATCCCTCGCTCCCTCACATTGACGAATTAACACACAATTTGCGTCCAAATGAAATACTCTGGATTCCTTGCATTGTCCTTCTAAATCGTGATACGTCTCTACGGATAAGATAGGATTTTCTTTGGGGTTCCGAGTATCTCTTTTCCGATGCATTATTCGTATTATTCCTCCTTTACTGCATTCCTCGCTCCCTCACATTGACGAATTAACACACAATTTGCGTCCATATGAAATACTCTGGATTCCCTGCATTGTCCTCCTAAATCGAGATACGTTTCTACGGAAACGATAGGATTTTCTTTGGTGTTCCGAGTATCTCTTTTCCGATGTATTATTCCTCCTTTACTGCATCCCTCGCTCCCTCACATTGACGAATTAACACACAATTTGCGTCCATATGAAATACTCTGGATTCCCTGTATTGTCTTTCTAAATCGAGATACCTTTCTACGGAAACGATAGGATTTTCTTCGGGGTTCCGCGTATCTCTTTTCGGATGCATTATTCCTCCTTTACTGCATCCCTCGCTCCCTCACATTGTCGAATTAACACACAATTTGCGTCCATATGAAATACTCTGAATTCCCTGCATTGTCCTTCTAAATCGAGATACGTTTCTACGGAAACGATAGGATTTTCTTTGGGGTTCCGAGTATCTCTTTTCCGATGCTTTATTCCTCCTTTACTGCATCCCTCGCTCCCTCACATTGCCGAATTAACACACAATTTGCGTCCATATGAAATACTCTAGGTTCCCTGCATTATCTTTCTTAAACGAGATACGTTTCTACGGAAATGATAGTATTTTCTTTTGGGAGTCGAGTATCTCTTTTCCGATGCAGTATTCCTCCTTTACTGCAGCCCTCGCTCCCTCACATTGACGAATTAACACACAATTTGCGTCCATATGATATGCTCTGGATTCCCTGCATTGTCCTTCTAAATCGAGATACGTTTCTACGGAAACGATAGGATTTTCTTTGGGGTTCCGAGTATCTCTTTTCCAATGCATTATTCCTCCTTTACTGCATTTCTCGCTCCCTCACATTGACGAATTAACACACAATTTGCGTCCATATGAAATACTCTGGATTCCCTGCATTGTCCTTCTAAATCGGGATTCGTTTCTACGGAAACGATAGGATTTTCTTTGGGGTTCCGAGTATCTCTTTTCCGATGCATTATTCCTCCATTACTGCATCCCTCGCTCCCTCACATTGACGAATTAACACACAATTTGCGTCCATATGAAATACTCTGGATTCCCTGCAATGTCCTTCTAAATTAAGATACGTTTCTCCGGAAACGATAGGATTTTCTTTGGGGTTACGAGTATCTCTTTTCCGATGCATTATTCCTCCTTCACTGCATCCCTCGCTCACTCACATTGACGAATTAACACACAATTTGCGTCCATATGAAATACTCTGGATTCCCTGCATTGTCCTTCTAAATCGAGATACGTTTCTAAGGAGACGATAGGATTTTCATTGGGGTTCCGCATATCTCTTTTCCGATGCATTATTCCTCCTTTACTGCATCCCTCGCTCCCTCACATTGAAGATTTAACACACAATTTGCGTCCATATGAAATACTCTGGATTCCCTGCATTGTCCTTCTAAATCGAGATACGTTTCTACGGAAACGATAGGATTTTCTTTGGGGTTCCTAGTATCTCTTTTCCGATGCATTATTCCTCCTTTACTGCATCCCTCGCTCCCTCACATTGACGAATTAACACACAATTTGCGTCCATATGAAATACTCTGGATTCCCTGCATTGTCCTTCTAAATCGACATACATCTCTACGGAAACGATAGGATTTTCTTTGGGGTTCCGAGTATCTCTTTTGCGATGCATTATTCCTCTTTTACTGCATCCCTCGCTCCCTCACATTGACGAATTACCACACAATTTGCGTCCATATGTAATACTCTGGATTCCTTGCATTGTCCTTCTAAATCGAGATACCTTTCTACGGAAACGATAGGATTTTCTTTGGGGTCCCGAGTATCTCTTTTCCGATGCATTATACCTCCTTTACTGCATCCCTCGCTCCCTCACATTGCCGAATTAACACACAATTTGCGTCCATATGAAATACTCTAGGTTCCCTGCATTATCTTTCTAAAACGAGATACGTTTCTACGGAAACGATAGGATTTTCTTTGGGGTACTGCGTATCTCTTTTCCGATGCATTATTCCTCCGTTACCGCATCCCTCGCTCCCTCACATTGACGAATTAACACACAATTTGCGTCCAAATGAAATACTCTGGATTCCTTGCATTGTCCTTCTAAATCGAGATACGTTTCTACGGATAAGATAGGATTTTCTTTGGGGTTCCGAGTATCTCTTTTCCGATGCATTATTCGTATTATTCCTCCTTTACTGCATTCCTCGCTCCCTCACATTGACGAATTAACACACAATTTGCGTCCATATGAAATACTCTGGATTCCCTGCATTGTCCTCCTAAATCGAGATACGTTTCTACGGAAACGACAGGATTTTCTTTGGGGTTCCGAGTATCTCTTTTCCGATGCATTATCCCTCCTTTACTGCATCCCTCGCTCCCTCACATTGACGAATTAACACACAATTTGCGTCCATATGAAATGCTCTGGATTCCCTGCATTGTCCTTCTAAATCGAGATACGTTCCTACGGAAACGATAGGATTTTCTTTGGGGTTCCGAGTATCTCTTTTCCGATGCATGATTCCTCCTTTACTACATCCCTCGCTAACTCACATTGACGAATTAACACACAATTTGCGTCCATATGAAGTACTCTGGATTCCCTGCATTGTCCTTCTAAATCGGGATTCGTTTCTACGGAAACGACAGGATTTTCTTTGGGGTTCCGAGTATCTCTTTTCCGATGCATTATTCGTATTATTCCTCCTTTACTGCATTCCTCGCTCCCACACATTGACGAATTAACACACAATTTGCGTCCATATGAAATACTCTGGATTCCCTGCATTGTAATTGTAATTCGAGATACGTTTCTACGGAAACGATAGGATTTTCTTTGGGGTTCCGAGTATCTCTTTTCCGATGCATTATTCCTCCTTTACTGCATCCCTCGCTCCCTCACATTGACGAATTAACACACAATTTGCGTCCATATGAAATACTCTGGATTCCCTGCATTGTCCTTCTAAATCGAGATACGTTTCTACGGAAACGATAGGATTTTCTTTGGGGTTCCGAGTATCTCTTTTCCGATGCATTATTCCTCCTTTACTGCATCCCTCGCTCCCTCACATTGATGAATTAACACACAATTTGCGTCCATATGAAATACTCTGGATTCCCTGCATTGTCCTCCTAAATGGAGATACGTTTCTACGGAAACGATAGGATTTTCTTTGGGGTTCCGAGTATCTCTTTTCCGATGCATTATTTCTCCTTTACTGCATCCCTCGCTCCCTCACATTGACGAATTAACACTCAATTTGCGTCCATATGATATACTCAGGATTCCCTGCATTGTCCTTCTAAATCGAGATACGTTTCTACGGAAACGATAGGATTTTCTTTGGGGTTCCGAGTATCTCTTTTCCAATGCATTATTCGTCCTTTACTGCATCCCTCGCTCCCTCACATTGTCGAATTAACACACAATTTGCGTCCATATGAAATACTCTGGATTCTCTGCATTGTCCTTCTAAATCGGGATTCGTTTCTACGGAAACGACAGGATTTTCTTTGGGGTTCCGAGTATCTCTTTCCCGATGCATTATTCCTCCTTTACTGCATCCCTCGCTCCCTCACATTGCTGAATTAACACACAAATAGCGTCCATACGAAATACTCTGGGTTCCCTGCATTATCTTTCTAAATCGAGATACGTTTCTACGGAAACGATAGGATTTTCTTTTGGGAGTCGAGTTTCTTTTTCCGATGCATTATTCCTCCTTTACTGCATCCCTCGCTCCCTCACATTGACGAATTAACACACAATTTGCGTCCATATGAAATACTCTAAATTCCCTGTATTGTCCTTCTAAATCGAGATACGTTTCTACAGAAACGATAGGATTTTCTTTGGGGTTCCGAGTGTCTCTTTTCCGATGCATTATTCCTCCTTTACTGCATCCCTCGCTCCCTGATATTGACGAATTAACACACAATTTGCGTCCATATGAAATACTCTGGATTCCCTGCATTGTCCTTGTAAATCGAGATACGTTTCTACGGAAACGATAGGATTTTCTTTGGGGTTCCGAGTATCTCTTTTCCGATGCATTATTCCTCCTTTACTGCATCCCTCGCTCCCTCACATTGACGAATTAACACACAATTTGCGTCCATATCATATACTCTGGATTCCCTGCATTGTCCTTCTAAATCGAGATACGTTTCTACGGAAACGATAGGATTTTCTTTGGGGTTCCGAGTATCTCTTTTCCGATGCATTATTCCTCCTTTACTGCATCCCTCGCTCCCTTACATTGACGAATTAACACACAATTTGCGTCCATATGAAATACTCTGGATTCCCTGCATTGTCCTCCTAAATCGAGATACGTTTCTACGGAAACGATAGGATTTTCTTTGGGGTTCCGAGTATCTCTTTTCCGATGCATTATTCCTCCTTTACTGCATCCCTCGCTCCCTCACATTGACGAATTAACACACAATTTGCGTCCATATGAAATACTCTGGATTCCCTGTATTGTCCTTCTTAATCGAGATACGTTTCTTCGGAAACGATAGGATTTTCTTTGGGGTTCCGAGTATCTCTTTTCCGATGCATTATTCCTCCTTTACTGCATCCCTCGCTAACTCACATTGACGAATTAACACACAATTTGCGTCCATATGAAATACTCTGCATTCCCTGCATTGTCCTTCTAAATCGGGATTCGTTTCTACGGAAACGACAGGATTTTCTTTGGGGTTCCGAGTATCTCTTTTCCGATGCATTATTCCTCCTTTACTGCATCCCTCGCTCTCTCACATTGACGAATTAACACACAATTTGCGTCCATATGAAATACTCTGGATTCCCTGCATTGTCCTTCTAAATGGAGATACGTTTCTACGGAAACGATAGGATTTTCTTTGGGGTTCCGAGTATCTCTTTTCCGATGCATTATTCCTCCTTTACTGCATCCCTCGCTCCCTCACATTGACGAATTAACACACAATTTGCGTCCATATGAAATACTCTGGATTCCCTGCATTGTCCTTCTAAATCGAGATACGTTTCTTCGGTAACGATAGGATTTTCTTTGGGGTTCCGAGTGTCTCTTTTCCAATGCATTATTCCTCCTTTACTGCATCCCTCGCTCCCTGATATTGACGAATTAACACACAATTTGCGTCCATATGAAATACTCTGGATTCCCTGCATTGTCCTTCTAAATCGAGATACGTTTCTACGGAAACGATAGGATTTTCTTTGGGGTTCCGAGTATCTCTTTTCCGATGCATTATTCCTCCTTTACTGCATCCCTCGCTCCATCACATTGACGAATTAACACACAATTTGCGTCCATATGATATACTCTGGATTCCCTGCATTGTCCTTCTAAATCGAGATACGTTTCTACGGAAACGATAGGATTTTCTTTGGGGTTCCGAGTATCTCTTTTCCGATGCATTATTCCTCCCTTACTGCATCCCTCGCTCCCTTACATTGACGAATTAACACACAATTTGCGTCCATATGAAATACTCTGGTTTCCCTGCATTGTCCTTCTAAATCGAGTTACGTTTCTACGGAAACGATAGGATTTTCTTTGGGGTTCCGAGTATCTCTTTTCCGATGCATTATTCCTCCTTTACTGCATCCCTCGCTCCCTCACATTGACGAATTAACACACAATTTGCGTCCATATGAAATACTCAGGATTCCCTGCATTGTCCTTCTTAATCGAGATACGTTTCTTCGGAAACGATAGGATTTTCTTTGGGGTTCCGAGTATCTCTTTTCCGATGCATTATTCCTCCTTTACTGCATCCCTCGCTAACTCACATTGACGAATTAACACACAATTTGCGTCCATATGAAATACTCTGGTTCCCTGCATTGTCCTTCTAAATCGAGATACGTTTCTACGGAAACGATAGGATTTTCTTTGGGTTTCCGAGTATCTCTTTTCCGATGCATTATTACTCCTTTACTGTATCCCTCGCTCCCTCACATTGACGAATTAACACACAATTTGCGTCCATATGAAATACACTGGATTCCCTGCATTGTCCTTCTAAATCGGGATTCGTTTCTACGGAAACGACAGGATTTTCTTTGGGGTTCCGAGTATCTCTTTTCCGATGCATTATTCCTCCTTTACTGCATCCCTCGCTCCCTCACATTGCCGAATTAACACACAAATTGCGTCCATATGAAATACTCTGGGTTCCCTGCATTATCTTTCTAAATCGAGATACGTTTCTACGGAAACGATAGGATTTTCTTTTGGGAGTCGAGTATCTCTTTTCCGATGCATTATTCCTCCTTTACTGCATCCCTCGCTCTCTCACATTGACGAATTAACACACAATTTGCGTCCATATGAAATACTCTGGATTCCCTGCATTGTCCTTCTAAATGGAGATACGTTTCTACGGAAACGATTGGATTTTCTTTGGGGTTCCGAGTATCTCTTTTCCGATGCATTATTCCTCCTTTACTGCATCCCTCGCTCCCTCACATTGACGAATTAACACACAATTTGCGTCCATATGAAATACTCTGGATTCCCTGCATTGTCCTTCTAAATCGAGATACGTTTCTACGGAAACGATAGGATTTTCTGTGGGGTTCCGAGTATCTCTTTTCCGTTGCATTATTCCTCCTTTACTGCATTCCTCGCTCCCTCACATTGACTAATTAACACACAATTTGTGTCCATATGAAATACTCTGGATTCCCTGCATTGTCCTTCTATATCGAGATACGTTTCTACGGAAACGATAGGATTTTCTTTGGGGTTCCGAGT